>NC_057832.1:47201681-47504711 GCF_910594005.1 Cervus elaphus
GCACTTGTAAAAGGAAATTGATGCAGTGGCCTCAGTCACACTGGTCATATGAGAAAAAAGAAAAAAGATTAGTCTGAGAAGTTTACAGATAATGAAGTTCTTAGAGCCATACTTGCTGCTAAGGAGAGGAACGGTAATTACACAATGCAGTGTTTGCCAAAACATGTTCCAGAGCACCCAGGTTTAGAGAGATTCTAGAAAAATGGGACCATGATCCAGTAAATTTTGGACATACTTTATTTATCTTCATAGACTCACTAAACCCTGGGATTAGGATCCTATATTTCAGAGATTTATTTGTTTGTTTAGTCTAGCATTTCATATATATTCAAATGATATCATATATATATATGTAATATAGTGTCGTGATATTATATGGCTATTACGGGGTGAATGTATCTATATATGTATTTTTTTGTGCCAAAAAGCAAAGTAGGGAGTGGTTAAGAAAGTAGCTCAAGGTCACAAAGCTAATAAGTGGTTGAGTTAGCAGTCAAACCAGTGAACAGAACTTCAGAGTGTAGGCTTTTTTTTTTTTTGGCCACACTCCATGACATGCAGAATCTTAATTCCCTGACCAGGAACTGAACCCATTCCCTCTGCAGTGAAAGTGCAGACTCAACCACTGGACCCCCAGGGAAGTCCCTGCAGAGTCTAGGCTCATAACCACTGCAGTATGTGGAGAGAAGGGGCTTTGTGCAGATCCCTGGTCCTCACTTCCCACCTGCATGAGCTTGTGACCCAAGGCAGTTCTAGTTTTTCAGTTCTTTATCCTTCCAATATCAGTATTGCTGGATAGTTGCGATTGTGTCTATTTACTTTTTAACCCCTTTGGCATTTAGGACTGAATTAACGTGTACTTAATAAGTATTTAATCAAAGAGCTCTCATTATCTTTTATCCCTTAACTGCTGATCAAACCAAACAACACAACTCTAGACCTGCTTTCTTGGAGCTAAATTTATCAGCTGAATGATTCTCAGAGATGTTCTGCTACCAATATGTTATCTTCCAGTAGACATTTATGGGAAAGGACTTGTTGTATTTCTTATGTTGTAAAAAGTCTCTAAAATTCTATAAATTGTTATTCAAATTATATTCACTAGCCATTTGACTATATATATATATATTCCAGAGAATATCATCATAATAATAATGTAATAATAATATATAATATATTAATATTATTACTATTAATTATAAGAGTCCCTGGTGGCTCAGAAGAGTAACGCATCTGCTTGCAATGTGGGAGACCCAGGTTCAATCCCTGGGTCGGGAAGATCCCCTGGAGAAGGAAATGGCAACCCATTCTGATACTCTTGCCTAGAAAATCCCATGGATGGAGAAGGTAGGCTACAGTCCATGGGCTTGTAAAGAGTTGGACACGACTGAGTGACTTCACTTTTATATATATTATGTGATATATATGTAATAACAATATATATTCCAGAGATTCTTTGGAACCTCAAAATCTGTAGAGTGTTCTGCCATTTCAATTCCTAATTGTTCTCATTTATAAAGGAGGGACACTGATAACTGCCCCAACAGGATTGGGAGGCTGTGATAGTAAGTAGCAAAAGGGGCCTTAAGTTAAGGTCGATGACTGAATAATTTGTATTCAAATTTAAGTTGATGGCCTAAATAACTCAAATGTATATCACAGAAAATTGCAGAGGTTCACATTAAAGCTTTAGATTGCTTACATGAATGTTACAAACGTGTTTATAAAAGTACACTGATATATCTATAATTTAAAATAAAATTAAAAGTACATTTTGTATTTTAACCTTATTACCACCTAAACTTTTGCGTTGAGGCCAGACATAATGGTCCTTTCTTGAATGGAAGATGACACAATCCTCAAAGAGCTTAAAATACCAAGCATGTCAGTCTGTCTGTTTGTCTAATCATCCATCTATATCTGCCTATATGGATATCTGCATAATCATCTACCTTTCTATCTATATCTATACTAGTGTTTATTCAGGAATAAGATATAGGATTTTATAGTTTGAGTAGTTATAGTTTTCTTCTAATAAGCAGGAAACACTTTAAAAAATATTGGCTTGTGTGTTCCTCTGTTGGTTCAGATGAATGATTCAATATATAGTGAAAAGAGAACAGTATGTTTGGAAGAGAGTGATGTGATTAATATTTAAACACCTGCAATGGAGCTTTCTCAGTGTTACATTTTATCTTGTCATCTGAAACTGTTTTGAGTGACACTCCAGATTTTAAACTAGAAATTCATTGTTTGACTACTAGAGGATGTGATTTGGGACCCTTAGTTCTGTAAGTCCTACCGACTCAGTAAAGTTTGCATAAGGCTGGTGTAAGCCGTACTAGACTTATATGTTTTCAGATTGACCAGGAAATCTTGGATGAAACTCACAGAAGCACTGTTTTTCCTCTTTCTTCATAAGGAGAAAGGAGTAAGTCAATCTGACTACAGAACTGTAATCTCTAAGGGAATTGGAGAGCGGGACAAGTCATTGTGAGTATATACATTTCAGAATGGAGAATACTTGATTTCCTTTAGTTGTGAGAGGTCAGACTTCCTTCTTCTTTCAGCTCTAATATCTTCAGACTTTATCTCCACCTGTAGCTGTTTCACTTCAAGCCAGAAACATGTCCTTTCCTCTGTCAGAAGTTAATGTCATGGCCGGTTTTTAAAACCATTTTCTTCCCATCTCTCCCAAAACTGGGGTTTCCCTGCACAGTCTGTGTTCCTATTTTATTTTCAGTGTCTTCCATTTTGCTGTCTCTTGGCTCAGAGCTTACAAGTTTATACAAGTTTATACCTGTTCTAATCTCTCCCATCTTTTTAAGATAAATCTACAAACAAAACATATTATTAAAGTTAATGTTCCTTTTAATTAAAATATTTCTTCTTTCCTTTATAGCCAGATTTTACCAGAGCTTTCCAGATTTTTAGATTTCACAGACCAGTATATTCTGTTAAATGTAAGAATTCATCTAAGTTACTAGCAATTACCATATCTCACAACTAAGTTTCATCAAAGAGAGCATCTTATATTAATAACACCATAAAGGAAGAAGGACGTATTTAGGTTATTCTATTCTTACTTCTTATTTTAGGGTTTACATAGTCCTGGAGTATAGAATTTCTGCTCTCATTAATTCCTTCATTTCTTTATTGTGATATTGTTGCAACTCAGTGCCTGTATTTAGATTTTAGGCATCACTACACTGGCTTTGAATCAAACAAGGAATGTGATTTAATTCTTTGGATTGCATTGCCAGTTGTAAATGGAAATTATCCCAAGATGCATATGCGTTTTCCCTGAAAATAGATGACTGGCACAGAGTGTGTGTTTTCAGTGTCAAGACAGGGGTAATATATATGATTGGTGGTAAAATATAGACTGCTGTGGGCTTGGGGCCAGAATCCTGTCTCGTATTCTATGCCAGTCCCTTCGAGGAGCAGAGCTGACTGGAGCTGATCTGCTCAACTAAAATGCCATATGTAAGATACCGTACTGAGTTTCATTAAAGGAGAGAACGAACTATTTTTTGGACTGAAACTCACTGAATTTTTATTTTTCTTTGTAATGAAAAGTATTAAAGGTTAACACAAGTACAAATAACAATCTACTATAATCTATCTGGTTAGTATGGGAAAATACTGACAAAACACTTCCAAATTGTAATAATTCAAGTTAGATTTGTTGCTCCTACTTCATTGTTTTCATCATCCCTAATCAATTATCTGAACTTATTATGGGTAAGATTTTTATATTTTTGAAACTTCTAATATATTAATATATATTATTACCAATGATGGTAATCAGAGCATGTACTAAGTCATGTTTTTTTTATGAAATATATCTTATTTAAGTTTTTCTGCTTCAAATTTTAAGTGACTTACAGATTCAGATTACTACAGTTCTTTGTGCTTGTCTTTTGTCACAGTATTATCGTAACAGCTTTTAATGGATGGTTGATTAAGGGTCTTCATCGTAGGTTATAACTAATTAAAGTTTTTTAAATAGGACAATAAAGTCACTCTGAAAGATTCAAATGTACTTTTAAAGCAGTTCTCATAATTCTGTACCACTAATCTTTATTCTCTTTTTGATGTATAAAATAGTAGTATACGTCTTTATTTCCCTGCATCTATAAGTGCATATAATGATTACATGCTCTCCATAATTGGTATTTCTCGTGACTCAATTTAATGTGATTGGTAGCAAAATATATTAGAAAGCACACAAAGTGAATTATGGGAGATATAGAATATATTTTTATATATTCTTATCAGAACTTGGAAGCCGGAATTGAAGCAACTCACAACTTGGAAAGATCAAAATTTGACAGTCAAATTTTAATCGATATACACAGACGCATATACTCATTGGATGGCTGAACCATGAGTCTTAGGAATCCTGAAACCAGAATGCTTCCATAACTTGACTGAATGTATTCACTTACTTCAAAAATAAAAGTACTTAGTTAACTGACTTAATAATTAAGCTAGCCAATTAGTTGATCAGTAGTAGTTCAATAAAGAAAGAAGGAAATTTATAAAGAAAATATTTTCCGTGCATTACCTTTTGAGGGAGACACTTAACCATTGGTTATGGAACAGAGGAGCCTGGTAGGCTACAGTCCATGGGGTCGCAGAGAGTTGGACAGGGCTTAGCATGAAACACCATCGCTATTGACATTTAGGTACCATTCTCAAGATTATTCCTAGATGCGTAATGTATTCTCACCATTCCCCTTAATTATTTAATTCATCTAAGGCCTCTTATTCTTCTTACGTGATCAAAAGTTTTTTATCATTTGGCTTTTTAAGAAGTTTTGCCTGCAGTGAAATTACTATATAGGTTATGCCAACAATGGTGATCCAGAAGGTGATATTTCTTAGAAGTAATTGACGGTTTTGTATTATACCACAGTTTTGCGGGGTTTCCCAGGTGGTGCTAGTTGTAAAGAACCTGCCAGCCAGTGCAGGAGATATAAGAGACGCAGCAGATTCAATCCCCCAGGAAGGCATAGCAACCCACTCCAGTGTTCTTACCTGCAGAATCCCTTGGACAGAGAAGCCTGGTGGGCTACAGTGCATAGGGTCACAACGAGTTGGACACGACTGAAGTGACTGACCACACATGCACAGTTTCGTGAACCAAGTTAGTTCTTTCCCGTGTGAAGTGTTTATCAGGATTCTCTTAATAGGTCAGCTGTGTTTCATACTCAGGATAAATCAGTAAATAAACAGGCAAATTGCTTGTCCTTGGAAAACTTATACTCTGGAATGGTGAGGTAGACAAGATACATTCTTAGTGAGAAAAACACAATAAGCGAAGCGAACATAATGATATAATACAGAATAACTGGGAGAGAGAGAAGGAGTTTTTTGGATGAAGGGAGGGGGAAGTGGAATCTGTAGATGACTTTTAAAAGGAACTAAAGGCTCAGAGAATGTATTTAGCAAGTGAGAGAACAGTTTTCCAAGCAGAGAAAACCAAAAGTTCTGAGCAGACTAGAGTGTTAGTATATAAAGAAAGCTGGTAAAGATAGGGGTATATAATACTAAGTAGACTCTTATAGATCAGGGAGTTGGGATTTTTTTTTCAGATCTACTTCAAGTACACTGATGAAACCAAGATTTTAAATCTCTGGAGCTGAAAGCCTGCTTCTGGAATATCGCCAATTTAAATACAATAAATAACTAGAGCCTGTGAAGTCTTTTGAGGCCAGTTTTTCTCACAACCTAAGCCTGTAGGCTTTTCCTGTATATGCTAGCAACACCATGAATGATAAACATAACATTACACATATCAACAATGCTATGTAAAATATCATACTTCTGACCGTTATTGTTTTAAATCACAGGACTGATATTATATTGCTAACTCAGAGAATGATATACGTATTTAGGCAAAGAGAGACCATGTGACCTAAAGAGACATAAGTGCTGCTTTATAGCTAGATGTTAAATACATCCTGCCTTCCGCTACTAGACACATGAAGGGACCGGTGGAGCAATGGATAAGAATCTGCCTGCCAGTGCAGGGGACATGGACTCGAAGCCTGGTCCTAGAAGATTTCATATGCCATGGAGCAACGAAGCTCGTGTGCCACAGCTACTGAGCCCCCTGTTCTAGGCTTGCAAGCGGCATCCACTGAAGCCTGCGCGCCTAGGGCCTGTGCTCGACCAGAGAAGCTGCTGCAGTGAGAAGCCTGTACGCAGCAACTAGAGTAGCCCCTGCTCTCCGGAACTAGAGAAAGCCTGCATGTAGCGGCAAAGACCCAGTGCTGAGAAAAAGAAATAATTAATAAATACAGATAGTAGTGTGTACATGTCGATTTTTTTAAAAATAAAAGGAACATAGAGAATTATAACCAAAGTCAGAGTGCCAACAAAAGAAAAGTGAGCCAATAAAAAATTATATTTATAAACAAGCAGTCATTTATAGCTCCTTTATCTCACAGTTACCTACACATTATACTACCTGTACTCCCACTCCCCACCAATTAAGCATATTTCAGGAAAACACAGGATATCCGTGGGATTTATGCTGAATACTACTAATTTGTTTGTTTTATATTCAGGTTTGAGCGGACGGAATAAGAACTAGCCAAGTTGATTTCTAGAGTTGGAAAAAGGTGAGAGGAATGAGAATATGATCTTTTTAAGTCCATCAGTTCAGTTCAGTCGCTCAGTCCTGTCCGACTCTTTGCGACCCCATGAACCGCAGCACGCCAGGCCTCCCTGTCCATCACCAATGCCAGGAGTTCACCCAAACTCATGTCCATTGAGTCGGTGATGCGATCCAACCATCTTATCCTCTGTCATCCCCTTCTCCTCCTGCCCTCAATCTTTCCTAGCATCAGGGTGTTTTCAAATGAGTCAGCTGTTTGCATGAGCTGGCCAAAGTATTGGACTTTCAGCTTCAACATCAGTCCTTCCAATGAACACCCAGAACTGAAATCCTTTAGGATAGACTGGTTAGATCTCCTTGCAGTCCAAGGGACTCTCAAGAGTCTTCTCCAACAAACACCACAGTTCAAAAGCATCAATTCTGCAGCACTCAGCTTTCTTTATAGTCCAACTCTCACACCCATACGTGACTACTGGAAAAACCATAGCCTTGACTAGATGGACCTTTGTTGACAAAGTAATGTTTCTGATTTTTAATATGCTGTCTAGGTTGGTCATAACTTTTCTTCCAAGGAGTAAGCGTCTTTTAATTTCATGGCTGCAATCACCATCTGCAGTGATTTTGGAGCCCCCAAAATGTAGTCAGCCACTGTCTCCACTGTTTCCCCATTTATTTCCCATGAAGTGATGGGACCAGATGCCATGATCTTAGTTTTCTGAATGTTGAGCTTTAAGCCAACTTTTTCACTTTCCTCTTTCTCTTTCATCAAGAGGCTCTTTAGTTCTTCTTCACTTTCTGCCATAAGGGTGGTGTCATCTGCATATCCGAGGTTATTGATATTTCTCCTGGCAATCTTGATTCCAGTTTGTGCTTCATCCAGCCCATCGTTTCTCATGATGTATTCTGCATAGAAGTTAAATAAGCAGGGTGACAATATACAGCCTTGATGTACTCCCTTTCCTATTTGGAACCAGTCTGTTGTTCCATGTCCAATTCTAACTCTGCTTCCTGACCTGCATACAGGTTTCTCAAGAGGCAGGTCCCGTGGTCTGGCATTCCCATCTCTTTCAGAATTTTCCACAGTTTATTGTGATCCACACAGTCAAAGGCTTTGTCATAGTCAATAAAGCAGAAATAGATGTTTTTCTGAAACTCTCTTGCTTTTTCGATGATCCAGCGGATGTTGGCAATTTGATCTCTGGTTTCTCTGCCTTTTCTAAAACCAGCTTGAACATCTGGAAGTTCACAGTTCATGTAGTGCTGAAGACTGACTTGAAGAATTTTTAGCATTATTTATTAGCGTGTGAAATGAGTGTGATTGTGCGGTAGTTTGAGCATTCTTCGGCATTGCCTTTCTCGAGGATCAGGATTTTGAGTCTGTAGTGATGTATAGTTTACATTTAACAGCCCCCATTTGGTAAGGGGGTGTCCCTGGTGACTTAGATGGTAGAGAATCTGCCTGTAATTTAGGGGACCAGGTTTCAATCCCTGGGTCAGAAAGATCCCCTGGAAGGAGGACATTGCAACCCACTCCAATATTTTTGCCCATGGAGAATTCCATGGGCAGAGGAGCCTGGCGGACCCCAGTCCATGGGGTCACAAAGAGTCGGATACCACTGAGTGACCAACACACACATTTAGTAAGTAGCAAAGCAAAAATATAATTTGTATATCGTTATTGTTTGATTAAACTAAAGGTTAGATGAATAATCTATTCATGTAGTCAACTTTTGATGTTGTTTTGTTTTTAAGTCAGAACAGAAATACTCCCCAAGCACAGATCAGGGGGATGGTGAAGCTACTCATCAAATTGAGTTGTCAGGGAAGAAGAACATTCCTTTCAAAAAATCTGCCACTTAAAACAATATTTGACCTCATGTTACTTAGCCATATGGGAAATACTAAACTCAAGGTTCAGTAGCTTCAGGGAATCTGCTCTGAAACCTTGCAAGTGTCTGGAGAATAAACTGTTAAGTATATTTTATTTCTAGTATAAAAATCATATGATAAATACATTTTGTGGGACCATAGGATTTATTAAAGGAAAAACACTGGAGAAAGATTTAATATGAAATATATTCTCAGCATTAATGCATGTTTCTTTTTTGTATACCAATATTATATGTCTTACCAGGTTCTTTTTGGTAGTCTTTGTTTTGTGGATTAAAATATTTATTGATATATTTCAGATTTTTCATTTTTCAGAGCCAGTACTTTTTATCATTATGTCCTTGACTAATGTTTTTGTGCACTGTATTATTCAAAGAATATATGATGCCATACTTAGAGTTTTTCTCTCATTGCAGATCTCCCTTTTTAAAGCACATTTAAGAAGTCTTGCTCTAGTCCTCATCACTACCACGGTTCATGCGTTTGTCATTTCTGACTTGTGTTTCTAAGTGTCTTCTTGCTTTTGATTCCCACTGCCCTTTGATTCACTTCATTTTCCACACTATTGCCAGTCATCCTTTTCAGATTGAAAAATTTCACTTTCCCGTCCCTTTTTCCATAAGGCTTCCCTGATGACTCAGTGGTAAAGAACCCGCCTGCCAATGCCTGAGATGCGGGTTTAATCCCTGGGTCCAGAAAATTGTCTAGAGGAGGAAATGGCAACCCACTCCAATATTCTTGCCTGGGAAATCCCATGGACAGAGGAACCCGGCAGACTCTAGTCCATGGGGTCACAGAAGAGTTGGACGTGACTCAGCAACTAAACAGCGGCACCAAATTCCATACTCATTTCTCTTCCCGTTTAGAATGTAATTCTCATTACTTTCAAAGTGAGACTGAGTCTGTGTTCCAGCACAGCCTAGGCTTCCCCTTTCCCTTCTCTGGAGCTTCTCATACTTAGCGTCCCTGAATGCCTACAGGCTGTGTCCTAACTTTTGAACACCCTTTATTTTGTTCTTTAACAGGTGAGCTATTTATCCTTACACAAGTGTTTCCCAACAAAACCTTTCTAGATTTTAGTCTCTCGGATATGCACTGCTCCCAACTCATTCTCTCTACCTTCCACAGTTTGTCTCTGGGTTGAATGTTTCTCCTTTTGGTTAAACAACTTCAGTTCAGTTTAGTTCAGTCACTCAGTCGTGTCCAACTCTTTGTGACCCCATGAGTCACAGCACGCCAGGCCTCCCTGTCCATCATCTTAGCTCTTATTAATTCTGTAGTGACATTTTCTAGTGCTGTAATGCTTCCTATTTTGAAAATCCTTGAGTTTAGGAACTCTATATCTTCATTGCTAAATACAGAGGGTATTCAGTCAATATATATTTAATGAGTGTTAATGCATGTTTAATTAAGACAGAGGGTAGAACTGATGTAGCTGTGGTAAGCTCAGGCAGCCCTGCCACTTTTCAAGTCCTTGCTCCACTATTACCAGCTATTATGAACAAGTGAGTTACTTAAACTCTCTGTGCTTTACTTTTCTGATTGGAGAATGAATGTTACACGAATTTCTAGCTCAGAGCACAGATGCAAGGGCAAAAGGCAGTTAGCAATATGCTTGATGTATCATCAGAGCTCAAATGAATGCTAACTGTTACTGTAAAGGAGGAAAGTTTATCAGAATTACAGTATACAGTATCTTTATTTTACTATCCCAAAGCTTGCTTACAATTTCATTTTAGAGTACAAATAAGAATAGGGTACAGCATATTTGGAAAACAGTCATTATTGTAATGTCTAATAAATGAACTGTAGTAGATAAAAATGTGATATATTTATATTTTAAGGACATAAATTCAAATAATGAAAAGTAAATGAATCGTAGAAATAAAGTAACGATTTACTAGACTATTTATCACATATGTCCTTTGTAGTCCAATGACTGATAAAAAATGTTGGTAAAACATTAGCAAAAATGGTTAAAGGTCCTTAGGGAGTCAGGCATTTGGCATCAAGCAGATCTAGGTTTGCATCCCATCTCTTACTCTCTCCTTGCTGATTGACTACTTGACATTTCCTAATTCACTTAGGAGTTATTTTAATGAATCTAATGTATGACAAAATTTCATTCTTTTCTGTCACTGAAAATACACACACACACCCACCCACCCACCTACCCACCCACCCAGAGAAGAAACTGGCAACCCACTCCAGTATTCTTGCCTGGAGAATCCCATGAACAGATGAGCCTGGAAGGCTAGCTCAGGGGCACAAAGAGTTGGATATGACAGACACCACACACACACACACACACACACACACGCGCGCGTGCGCACACTCACTCATCGTCTTTATCCATTCCTCTGTTGATGGGCACTTAGGTTGTTTCAGTTTATGTTTACATATAAACTGAATAAATAATAAAGTTTATTATTTATAATTGCTTTACAATTATAAATAATGCATGTATCTTACTGAATTTGTGTTTTGCTTTTTCAATTATATACCCAGGAGTGGGGTTTCTGGGTCATATGGTAGTTCTGTAGTGTTGTTTTTAGTTTTTTGAGGAACCAGTAGTGTATGAGGATTCTGTTTTCTCCACATCATTGCCAACATTTCTTTGTATTATTTTTGATGATAGCCATTCTGACAGGTGATGTCTCATTGTGGTTTTGATTTTTATTTCCTTGGTGATTTTATTAAGGATTTTTTTTGTTTGTTTGTTTCTTTTTTTAATACAGAGGAATCGCAGGGAAGGTTTAGAGACTGATTTGCTAGTTGCCTACTCACAATTCATTTCCTACCTTTTCCCTTCTCAAGGTTTTCCTATAGTACCCAGTCAAAAAATTTAGGTTGGACTGATCTAGGCCCAGAACCCATCACTTATGAGTGGATTTTGATTCTTTAAACTACCTCAGTTCAGGATTGAAGATAAAATCTTCCCATTATCAGTCATTACAAGATCTGTGCTTGATTATAGTGTTTAATAGTTAGGATTCCAAATATTGTTTAATTATTTTGAGAAATATGGCCCCTGTTCTCCCACTGGATAAAAATAAGTGTGATTTCAGCAATTCTGGTCATTTTGCAGCAATGAGATTGGCAAACCTGAAGATGCTGTGCTAAAGCTAACCCTAGCACAGGGAGAAGGCCAAAACTAAGGGTGTGTCTTTTCTGTCTTTAATGTGGCAAACGTTGTCTTTCGTTATCTGATTCTTGCACACTTTTTTAGCTTCATTTCCAGGCTCTTCCCTGCTATACTCTTTAACCTAGCCGTGTGATCTGTTGAGAATTTCCAAATTGTCCCATACTCTTGTTTCCATCAAATTCCTTTTTTTCTTCAAGTCCCTTTACCTAAAATACTTCGTTTAATCATGTTTCTTCAATTCCCAGTAATCATTTATTTTTTAAGACTCAGCTCTAGGGAAACTGTCAGCTATGGTCTAAATGCTTGTATGCACACACCCCCGCCCCCACCATTCATGTGCTGAAACTTAATACCTAATGTGATGGTTTAGGTGGGGACAATGGGGAGATGATGAGTTCATGAGGATGGAGCCTTCATGATGGGATTAGTGCCACTTACAGGTTAAATTCAGATAGGCTTGAAAGAGATCAGTATGATTTAATTCCAAATTAGAAATGTTATTTTTCCACTTCAGATCCTGATTTTAAAACCCCGAGAGACATAAAAGAGGAGAAAGGAAGCGAGTAGGGTTGGCAGTCCTAAACTCGCACTCTTGTTCAGCCCAGCACACTGTGGCTTCCCTGCTTTTCAGAGCTTGTTGTTTTCGTATATTAGCGATGGTCTGAGGTATCTGGAACAAGATACTCCGAGTAGGAACCACCTCTGTACCTCATGTGCCCTTGGTGTGACTGTGTATGTGTGTATATTTGTGAGGTAGCCATGAGTAGGGGGTGAGAATGTAGAGTATCTTGATATATAAAACTATCAGAATAAAGTCAAAAGGGCCCCAGAACCCCACCTCCCTCTCTCCCAGCCCTCTGTGTCTGTATCACCAGCCAGAGATGGTTTGCCCTCTTCATAAAGATCAAAACTGTCTAAATATTCCCCCCAAATATGTTTAGATACTTTTATGAAACGACTGGTAATTGGAGGCGCTTGTACACATGTGTCAACTACCGTGTCAGCCGATCAAAAAATAAAGCCGTTTCTTGCAGCCCTGCTCCCCACACTGGCATTCTCCTCGCCCTGCTAACAACACACAAATACACAAAGCCTGCAGATCAGACCAGGTTTCAAGCAGAGAATTTGCACAAGTAACATCTGCCTTTAATGAGATGAGGCCACAGACTTATTGATATATACACACAGAGAATGAATATATAGCAGTAAGTAACATACTGATAAACTATCATAGAGGGATGTTTAAATATAAACATAGCTTATGCTATGAAATGGCAACCCACTCCAGTATTCCTGCCTGAAGAATCCCATGGGCGGAGGAGCCTGGTAGGCTACAGCCCATGGGGTCGCAAAGAGTCAGACACAGCTGAGCAACTTCACTTATGCTGTGCCAGAAGGTAAAGTTATCAGGGCTTTCATAACTAGCCATCAATATATATTTTATTCTTATAATAACAGTCTTTAATAAAATTCTGTATTCTCCTCTGTGAAAGTGAAGACGACATTTTCTTTGACGTGAACTTTACAAAACTGAAAGGTTTTTTGATGTGTGTGTGTGTGTGTGTGTGTGTGTGTGTGTGTGTGTGTCTGGATAAAGAATTTGCAACATTTTGAGTAACTGAACATTTAAGAATGCTTGGCTTTTTTTACAACATTTGATGTTCCCTTCTATTTGTAGAACAGATATCCTCTTCAAGCTTACTGTATATGATGTTTAGTTATTCCATTATAAGAAATTTCTTCCACCTTGTTAAATACAAAAATGAAGAGTTTAGTATTCTAAAAAAAAAAGTCTCTCTTTTGCATGACTAGATGATTATCCAGGGGTTTATTCAAGACAAAAACAAATTATGCGTCTGTGCAGAGCTGAGCAGTCTGTAAGCTCAAGAGGATTCAGAGAATTTTGTTCCACCTGTGGTGAAGGTGCATAGAGTAAAACAGTTATCATTGATAGTATGAAACATTGATGTTCCATGGCTGGCCTCAGGTTTGCCATGGACATGCTGCCAAGGTTACATATTATAGTTCTTGTTAGAATCGTTGCTATTCCCTGGGTTTAAGTGTATGTGCTAGAGGATGCTTTAAACTTTGTTAGAAAATCAGCTTTAAGCTGCTGCTACATTTTCAATTTTATTATACTTTTCCCAAGCGTGAGAGGCAGTAATGATCATAGATTTTTTTCCCCAAGTATAATTCATATGATGTTGATGGAAAGCACATTGCCTTTGTCTATAGTAGTGGAATATAGTTAAAATTATACCTTTAAAATAATTCTAGTAACTATGTTTATATCTGTTAAAATTGGAAAGTTGATAGTATTAGGAAAATATTTTTATTTATTTTTTTCTTCATTTAATTTCATTTTCCTTTTATTAAAACTGATGTGCAGGCATTTGGCCTGTTGTGTTATTGCTACCTGGGCTTTAAGCTCATCTCCTAGTAGTGCTTGATTCAGTTTAGCATAGGTTAGCGATGGTGGTCTACTGTAGACAACTAAGATTAAAGCTAAATTGCAATTTGTACCTCAGAAAATGTCTGTGAAGACCATTTTACAAATGAAATTATGATCACTAGTTATTTTAGATTTCTTTCTTCTTCAAGCTCACTCTTTCGTCTTATGGGATTGTAGAAACCTCTTTGATAAATAAAAGGATTTGTGTGTAGCTTTGGATACCTCATCCCTTAGTGTCATGAAGGATTTGAACTTAAAGCTGATTAAAATCCTAATAAATGAATATACATATGAAATATTTATCCATTGAGATAAAATGGCCGTTCCAATAACAAGAGTGTACTGTTTCTATGAAATGTTTTCCCTCGAGAGGCTCAATACCTTTGAAAAAATAATGAAACCCACAAATTATTTCACTGATGTGCACATTAATTAATGAAGGGAAACAGTTTTCCCTCTCATTTACAGATACAAATCAAGGTGAAATATGAAAGGCTTTACATCTCTAAATTAGTCTGTCAAAAGAATAGTGAGCTCAGTCCTGAAAATTCTTAAAAGTCTTTTGTCTTTATTCTCTTCTTGAAACCAGCATGGAATATCTGGTCACATTTGAAAATGGGAATTTTGACATTTAAATGCAAGAACCACAAACAATGCTTTGAAAAACTCAAAAGCCTGAGTGAAAATGTAAATAAATAATCCTGTGATTTCACTATGGGAGGCTGTATAGAATCAAGGTTAAGGTTTGGGGACCCAGGGTCCTATGTGGGTTTTCTTCTGGCTGCACCCATGCAGGGTGTGGGGTGAGAGTGGCTAAGAGATGTGACCTTTGGTACCTCAGCTTTCTCCCTTCTGCAGGGGGACCATGGCACCTTGTTCCTGGATTTGTTGTGAAGATTGGATGTGATATTGTATGAAATACACTACATCTGCTTGGCAGATAGCCAGTACTCATTAAGAATTGGCTATTTTAATAATACTTTGATAGTAATAACTGACAATAACAAGTCAATAGTTGTATAGTTAATCTGTTCTAGTTGGGAATTTTACTTCCCTATTTCAGGAAAAGATGAAGCAATCATATATCAAGCTGTTTTTTTTTTTTTTTTTTTTTCAAGCTGTTTTTTAAAAAAACGTTTATAAAGCATGAAATCCACTGTAGGATTGAATTTTTAAATGATCTATAACTAAAATTGTCCAGAACTCTTCTCTTTGGGAGAATGTGAATAAAATGTGTTCTTTAGTGGTGCTTGTGGAAGATGGGATGGTGGAGGGGATGATGGGGTGAAAGATGGAGCAGACTTGAAATAAAAAAGAAGTCAGTGGTTTAGTTCCATATACTATATTTAAAGGTTTGCTTTCATTATAAAACAAAAGATCAGAACAGCACAGTTAAAAATGTTCTTCTGCAAAACTTTAAATAGATATTTAGTTAAATATCTATTTAACATATAACAAAATGTTTTGGTATCCTAACAATCCAGAGTTAAATATACAAATTTTTGATGCTTTAAAGATTTTCTTGAACATTTGATTTGTGTTTTTAAAAGAAGACTGACTTTCATAATATGAGGAACTATTTCCTAACTGTGACACTAATTGTGGTTTTAAGGCACAGTCTTAATAAAATATGAACAGAATATATTTTTCTTGCTTTTGCAAAGTATTTTTTTCAATAAATTTGGAATGAGCCAACTAAAAAAGTTGATTTATAATGTATGGATGTGTAAATACAAAACAAACAAATCAAGAAAAAAAAATGAAATCTGTGAGTTCATTTACTGCAGAAAAAATTTATACTTTATATAATGAAAGTCTCTTCCTTGTTACTTGATTTACTGAGTAAGACCTTTTGCATTTAAGAAAGCCACATCCTTCCAGTGACTACTACTACAAAAAACTTAATGTCAGTTAGGGCATGAGGGTGAAAAAGTAGACTTTATTTAAAAAGATTCAACATAGAAAAGAAAATCTTACCAGGAGAAATGAATATAATGTACTTAAGATCCACAAATAAAATTATTTGTCTAACAGAAAAGTGAAATAGTTGTAATGAATTTGAATATGAGTAAATAATGTTTATTTTAACATTATGATAATTGCTTCTAATAGCTATGTCCATTGTTAACTGTACTTTAAATTTCTAGAGTTTTACATCTTAGAATGTTCACTTTTGAAGATAATATTCCAGATAGATTAGATAATTCTGATTATTTTAGTTTAGTGTATTATATGCTACTTTCTGATATTACTATTTTTGGCAATAAAATTCACTTGTTACTTCAAGGATGTTTAGATGCACAAAATATTAATTAATCCATAATTATTCCCTAGATCACGTTCTGAATAAGTTTGTCTTATTCAAGCCTCATAGCAGACTTTGAGTACCAGATTTATTCTCTTTGTAAAGGTGAAGAGAGTGAGGAAGATTTCTAAGAATAATCTTAGAAGCTTATATTTGAATGATTAAATGTGCTTGAGGAGGTACCAGCATAGTTCTGCTCTTATAGCTCAGGATCTTATGTTTGTTCCTGTACTAAGATTTTTAGTAGACCAGTACTATGCATAGTTAGTCAGTTTTACTTCTTGAGAAATTAAAAATAGTAGCATGCATTTCTCCCATTAGCATGTCACTTTATTTATTTCATTTCATTTTTTTTCCTTCCAGAAACTTGCCGCTGTATATAAGTTCATACTGTTGATACAGCAGTGTTAGCACTAAACATAGGAATTGTTTCCGCTTATGTGTACTTGGGTCCAGCATTATCTCTTCTGACCTGGTCTCCCCACCTTACACACACACCCCCCACCCACACCCACACTCTCTCTCTCACACATGCGCACACACACACACACTCTCTCTCCCCAGTGATCTCAGTCTCTCAATTCTAGAATGATTAGGAGATTAACATCTAAAAGGTGAGATTGTGTTGGTATAAGAGGACCTCTTGGGAACACTTTTCCCATGAGTTCCCAAGTTGATCCCACAGAGATGAAGTGAGTATTCCCAGGGTTGCTGAAGTTTCCTCGTGGGGTATTGGCTTATCTTCAGCTGTCTGACCTTAAGCAGGTTGAAAAGCATTTCCCTGGAGCTTAAGAAGTTTCTGAATTAATTCAAAATATAGTCTAGATTAGCATGATTTTTTCTGAAGCTACTTCCTAGTTTTGAGAGTAAAATATAGAATAAAAAGTATTTAGGTCAAATCTGGAAATATAGAAACATAGTTTATCTTTAATAAGTAAGCATTCATTAATCTAGTTAATAAAGCTTATAAAGATGTCTGATTTATAATTGAGCTATAACATTGAGAAAATCTAAAAAATTATTTTCAGTATATATTTGAGTTACATCAGTCCTACTATACAACTGATAGCATTGGAATACTGGTCCAATAACCAAAATAAAGATGTTTTTAGGACTGCTTTAGATCCTTTGGTTTGCATACTATTAATTCAACTGCAGTTTTTAAATGATTCTATAACAATAATCTAAAACACCTTTTATGCAAAACCTTAAAGGTGTCTTTTACGTAAAATTTAGGAAGAGTACTTTATTAAATAGAAACTTTATTAAAATAATTGAATTAATTAGCATATAAGACAACAGAAAATTAAAGATACACGATTTGTGAGAATTCTTTGATGCATTGACATTGCCAGATCTATAATATAGTTATACTTGTTGCTCAACTTTGAGATTTTAAAGATCATTGTATTAGTATATTTTGCATTGTCATGAAAGGGTAGGTAATATTTTTTCTAAGCTAACTTTTATATGAAATTATTAGCTCAGGAATGAAATTCAAATTCTCTTAAAGTTTATTGTAAATTAGGAGATGAAGAAGGAATATAACATATATCGAGAGCCTGTTGTTTTAGAGATTCTATTTGATTTAATAACCACAGTAAACTTATGATGTCAGCAATGTTAGTTTTCTAGAGGAGGAAACAGGTTTATTAACTAATTTGTCTGAGTGGTACAGTTGGTAGGTGGGTGAGGGTGAGGGGTGGGGTTTAAATTTGAATCTGTATGACCCCAAAGATGAGGATCTTTTTTCTATTCCATATGCTCCACAGAGAGTCTGAAACTGTAGGTTGTGTTCATCGCTCAGTCCTAGCTTCATTTTTGATATTCCTATTCTTAGTTAAACATGTAACATCTACGTTTGTTCTTACTTTTTTACACTTAATGTCTTTATCTTCTTTACTATAGACTGTGGAGCAGTGTGGATGAGGTCTTGTACATATGTGAAGACATTGGAAACTGTTCCATGGTGATGGTGTATGTGTGTGTGTGTGTGAATGTGTGCGTGTTTACACATCATGAGCACATAAACAAGTTCAAGTAGACCTTGTGGACAGGCTAAATACTTCAACAGGCCTTCCTGCCTTGGACAAGTTCATTTGCTAGGCAGGAAAATGCTATATATATATATCTTTTTTTTTAGTGTTTATTAAGCTTCTAATATAATTTAAAACGAGGCAAATGATTTGGACTTCTCTGGCTCAGGTGGTAAAGCGTCCTCTGCAGTGCGGGAGACCTGGGTTGGGAAGATCTCCTGGAGAAGGAAATGGCAACCACTCCAGTACTCTTGCCTGGAAAATCCCATGGATAGAGGAACCTGGTAGGCTACAGACCATGGGGTTGCAAAGAGTCAGACACGACTGAGTGACTTCACTTTCTTTCACTTGCTATGGAAATGCTTTGGCACTGGCTTCAACAATATAAATTAGGATATCTTTATCATGGATATTGGGAATATTACTCTTTTTCTTTTTTTTTTGTTTTTGTGAACAGCTTTGTAGCTACATAAATGTGCCTTAAAGAAAAAAAAATTAATTTACTAGGAAAGATTACCAGATGACACAATTATTTTTAGCTGCTGCTGCTGTAATTACTAATGAAGAGAAACTTGGAAAAAACGAGGGAGGCATCACTATCATAGCTTTTTTTTTGTTTGTTTGCTTGTTTTGATTTTTGGAGGAGATGGGGCCTATTGAATAGTTTAAAATTATTAGTTCATTGAGTCATGATTGAGTGGAGCTTAAATTTTAGTTCCCTTATGGTGTTTTTATATAGTCCTGATCTTTTTTTGGAGCATACTCTGAATTTATCACATATGGCCCACATCTAGGTTTATTTGACCAACTTATTGGCATTAGAGGCAATAAGATTTAGCTTTCTGCTGTAGCATACTCTTTAGTGTCTTTTATTCTCCTGACATGATAGTATTTCTAAATTAATATTCTGTCACTCTTAAGGAAATGAGAGGAAAGGGAGTAAAGAGATGGATTTAACTAAAATACTGCTGTAAAAATGAACACAGGTTACTAGAGCTTCTGTCGGGCTGCTATTATTGATATCTTTTTATCAGTTTAATGTATTGGTTCTCAACATATTATAAGGAGCCTCCTAAGGATTATTACTTAGTAATAATTTAGTTTCCTCATAATGTCCTTGTCCTAATACATCATCTACTGAGTAATTTTTTTTTAACTCTATAAAGGATTGTTTCCTATCTATTTTGTGTTTTGGATATTGTAATGAGTTCTGGAAATAATGAGATGAATGAGTTTGTTGTGGTTGTCCTCAAGCAACATCTAGGCTGTCCATGAAGACAGATCCATCAGAGTCAACTACATGTGTGTTACAAAGCAATGACAGTTTTCGATTCAGCGAACATATAATGAGTGTCTCTCATGTGACTGGCACAGTGATAGCCTTGAAGATACAAATATGTCTAAGTCTAGACTGTACATTAAAAAAAACTCAGAGACTTCTGGTAAGTGGAGATGTAAGGATATGGTTTGTTTGACCATGGCTGTTAGAATTACCTTCATAGTTTTGGGAAGCACAGAGAAAGGAGTGGTTCTTGTGTTGGGCTAGGAGTAAGAAAGGTATTGCTACTACCTGATTTAGGGATTGCTGAAGCAAAAACATGCTTGCCAGTAACTACAAAATAGTAATTTGATGGGACTAGAGAAACACCATGGTATAGAGAAATATTTTTCTTCTGTTCTTCTGGTAGCAACACAGACTGTCATGTTAAAGAACTTGGGATTTTCCTTGAAAATGATATGCAACTATAAAGAGACTTTAAATGGACTACACTGTTTTCTTAAAACAACAACAACAAAACACTCCAGGAGTGCAGACAGGAAAGGACTAAGGCCAGAGGCCAGACAATTTCTCATTAACAAGATATTTCACTGCTAAGGACCCATGGCCAGCTGGCTGTGTGTTCACACTTGGCAGGCTATTTGTTCAACTGAATTTCTTCAAGTACCTTTAATTTCCTGGGCTCTGTGAATGTAAGGAGACCATGACATGGTCCTTCCCATAGGCATTTTTTGGCAGATGAGTGTACCCCTGCCCTGAGGTTGTTAGAGATGATCTTTAGCTATGTTGGACTTATTAAAGACCTTTCCTCAATTTTTCTTCCATACACCTTTTCAATTAAATTAAGCTTAATAGAGAGTTTCCTAGGTTCATATCTAATGGATGTCTAAAAATTGCATATCTTACTCCTAATGATGAACAGATTATAAAAGACAGAATATAGAAAAAGTGAAATAAATGTCAAAGTGTTGTGTGCCTATGAATTTTGTTCCTCAGAAGAATCTCATATTTACCATAGATACATAATGATAAATAAAAAAGAAAATCATTTCAATGAATTTTTGATTTCCTAGCAGGTTTTGTTTTTATTTTCCTATTTCGTAAATACTAAGAGCTCTGTTATGGGAGAGAGATTTTGGTGGGAAGAATAGTTTGCAATGACTTTGGAGATCACCCTTAGAGGCGGGACTAATGTATCCATACCTGGCTTCTAGTTATATGTTCATAAACTCCTGATGGTTTTAGCTCTTGATCTGTAGTCCATGTCAGTTTCAAAGTCTTAGGATCCTTAAGCATTTTCAAGTCCAGTGACTTTGGTCTTTGAAGTTTTCTCTTAAGACCTGATCTGCTTTCTCAACATCACTAATCAAAATTAGTGGAATGAAAACTAAAACAACAGTTAGACACCAACTCACACCTGTCATAATGTGTATTATTAAAAAGACAAGAAGTAGAAAATGTTGGTGAGGATGTGCAGAAAAGGAAACCTCTTGCATGGTTGGTGGGGGAGCGGTATAGCTGCTGTGAGAAATAGTATGGAGATTGCTCAAAAAGTTAAAAAAGGAGCTATTAATACCATATGATCCCGTAATTCTGCTTGTGGGTATTTTTCTGAAGAACAAATGCAGTAATTAGAAAAGATACATGTACTACTGTGTTCATTGCAGCATTATTCACAGTATCTGGATATGGAAGCAGCCTAAGACAAATGGAAAATGACGTGGTATCTATATGCAATGGGATATTTCTCAGCCTTTACAAAAGAGTGAAATCTTGGCATTAGGAACAGCATGAATGGACCTAGAGGGTATTAAGCTAAATGAAACAAGTCAGAAAAAGACAAATACTGTATGATTTCACTTACATGTGACATCAAAAAAAAGTAACAAACAAACAAACAAAATAGAAACAGTTATAGATAAAGACAACAAACAGGTAGTTGCTAGAGTGAAGGAAATAAATAGATAAGGGAGGATAAAGGTACAGACTTCTAATTGCAAAATAAACAAGTGACTTATATCATATATGATATGTCTAGTGTGGGAAATACAGTCAGTAACTATGTAATGTCTTTGTATTGTAACAGGTCATAACTAGACTTACTGTGGTGATCATTTAAAAATGTATAGAAATACCAAATCACTATTGTGTATAAGAGCTAGCAGTGTTGTAGGGCAATTGTACTTCAAAACAAAGAAACTCATGGAAAAACATATCAGGTTTGTGGTTACTAGAGGCAGGAGGAGAAGGGAGAGCCAAGTTGGATAGAGGCAGTCAAAAGGGACAAACTTCCAGTTAAAGTAAGTAAGTACTAAGGATGTAATGTACAACACAATTAATATAGTTAACACTGTTGTTAAAGGGTAAGTCCTAAGGATTCTCATCACAAGGAAAATATATATTTTTTTCTGTTACCTTTACTTTGTATCTGGGGCTTCCATGGTGGCTCAGTGGTAAAGAACCCACCTGCCAATGCAGGAGATGCAGGTTTGATCCCCGAGTTGGGAAGATCCCCTGGAGAAGGAAGTGGTAACTCTAGTATTCTTGCCTGGGAAATCCCATGGACAGAGGAGCCTGAGGAACTACAGTCCACATGGTCACAAGAGTCAGGCAAGATGTAGCAACTAAACAGCAAGAAATTTTGTATCTATAAGAAAGACAGAGGAGCCAGAAATCAAATTGCCAACGTCTGCTGGATCATCAAACAAGCAAAAGAGTTCCAGAAAAACACCTACTTCTGCTTTATTGACTACACCAACGCCTTTGACTGTGTGGATCACAACAAACTCTGGAAAATTCTTCAAGAGATGGGAGCACCAGATCACCTGACCTGCCTCCTGCGAAATCTGCATGCAGGTCAAGAAGCAACAGTTAGAACTGGACGTGGAACAACAGGCTGGTTTCAAATCGGGAAAGGAATGTGTCAAGGCTGTATATTGTTACCTTGCTTATTTAACTTATGTGCAGAGTACATCATGCGAGACACTGGTCTGGGTGAAGCACAACCTGGAATCAAGATTGCAGGGAGAAATATCAATAATCTCAGATATGCAGACGACACCACCCTTATGGCAGAAAGTGAAGAAGAACTAAAGAGCTTATTGACTTTTGATGAAAGTGCAAGAGGTGAGTGAAAAAGTTGGCTTAAAGCTCAACATTCAGAAAACTGAGATCATGGCATCTGGTCCCATCACTTCATGTCAAATAGTTGGGGAAACAATGGAAACAGTGACAGACTTTATTTTTTGGGTTCAAAATCACTGCAGATGGTGACTGCAGCCATGAATTAAAAGCCCTTGGTCCTTGGATGAAAAGCTATGACCAACCTAAACAGCATATTAAAAAGCAGAGACATTACTTTACCAACAAATGTCTATCTAGTCAAGGCTATGATTTTTCCAATAGTCATGTATGGATGTGAGAGTTGGACTAAAAGAAAACTGAGCACCGAAGAATTGATGCTTTTGAACTGTGGTGTTGGAGGAGACTCTTGAGAGTCCCTTGGACTGCAAGGAGATCCAACCAATCCATCCTAAAGGAAATCAGTCCTGAATATTCATTGGAAGGACTGTTGCTGAAGCTGAAACTCTAATATTTTGGCCACCTGATGTGAAGAACTGACTCATTTGAAGACCCTGATGTTGGGAAAGATTGAAGGCTGGAGGAGAAAGGGAGGACAGAGGATGAGATCGTTGGATGGCATCACTGATTCAATGGGCATAAGTTTGAGTAGGCTCTGGGAGTTGGTGATGGACAAGGAAGCCTGGCGCGCTGCAGTCCATGGGGTTGCAAAGAGTCAGACATGACTGAGTAACTGAACTGAACTGATAAGAAATGATGGCTGTTCACTGAACTTATTGTGGTAATCATTTCTTGATGTATTTAGGTCAGGTCATTATGCTGTACACCCTAAACGTACATAGTACTCTATGTCAATTATATCTCAGTAAAACTGGAAGAAGAAAAAGAAGACTGGATCTGTTCTGATCATGGCTGGTGTGACAGATTAATAGTTCCAGCATGCGTTTGGGAATGCTCACTAGTGTGATGTAATTTTTCTTCTCTCCTTTTACACTAGATTTAAGTGAGTTTTGGTGACAATAAGAACTTACTCAAAAGGTTAGCATAAGCCTTCCTGCTAGTGAGGAACACAAGAAATATTGATTCTGTAAGACACTCGTTAGTGGTTGAATGCTGGACTTTCAGACAGATAATCCTGAATCATTACTATTCTTGTTTCCAGTGTGAACTTGTGTGATTTCACTTTCCTTACCCCCCAAAAGAAGATAGTATCTATACTATCTAAAATGTAGGATGGTGGAGAAGATGATCACAGATTATGTAGGAGATAGTGTGTGAAAAAAATTACTGTTACTATATAACAATAAATAGCTGAGAATAACAGGAATGGTCAGTAATGCTTACATCATCATAAGTCCGGTTCATATTTTCTTATTTTTTAAATTGACATCTTCAGCCAATTTTGACATCTCTAGCCAATTTTAAATTGGTTTCCATGTAAGCCACCGGTTGGACCAATTGCTTTGACTTTGGAAAGAAATTCCATTAGTGATCAGAATATTTAAGTGAGGTTAATATCTGCTCATGATTTGGTTGTAAAATTAAAAGTACTTAATTGCATAGGGTTTGACACAACCTATTCATACCTGAGAGTCACAGTAGAAAAAATATCAGGAGATATGGGGGAAAAAAAACCTCTAAAAAGTCACACAGAAAGATAAGTTTGTGTGTATATGTCTGATGTTTTGCCAAAACCACATACAACTCTGATATATTGTGTTGAGTAATTATTCACTGAGCTAGTTTTAGAGGTTCTAGTTATTAAATTTTATGTTTAGTTCCTAACATTACCCCAAATTTTAGAAGACTATAAAGGGAATGGGCTATTTTATTATTTTGAGATTTATTAAGATTAGGAAAATAAGAACTTTAGTTTTAGGATTTAGGATACTCTGATTCTGAGTTCTTTTGTAATTTAAAAAAGTGTTCGATAAGTTTTCAGCTATTAGACACTTAAAGATATGTTCATGATAAGTACAGTGTTATAGAATTAGTGTGACAAATTTCAGTTCTACAGGTGCTAGTATATGATTTAGGTGAACCCATTAAAATAAAGACTATTTAAATTTATAATTATATTTAACATACCTAGTTAGAAATGTAAGTGGATTCCATCATTGCTGAGGAAACAGATTTCCTTTTACAAGTTCTAGCTAACTGGGCTATTTGTAATTTTGTTTCGCTCTTCAACATAAAATTTTAGAATTCAGAATAAAAATCACCTGCAGTAGATGATAAATTAGTTTTATGTCATGGAACTCTGCCATTAGTGAGAAAACATTGTTAAGAACATAAGTCAAATAGAACTTAAAAATAATAAAATTTTTTTCTGCTTTTGTTATATTGTCAAGTTGGATACTTTTAGAAAAAGCTGAAATGTAGGCAACACTACTGAAAGGGAGGAGAAGGCTTCTGATAACTTTGATTTCCTCTTTGTAACTTAAGTCAGTGAAGAAAATGGCTTCCTCGGAGTCAATTTTTCTGATACACAATTGGTTAGTGTAGAGATTAAATTATGAGTGTCACATTATATTAAAACTAAAGAGAGAAATAGCATTATCACCGAGAGTGTGCTCTTTTGTGAATGTCAAGTGCAACTTGTTGAAGGTCTTTTGAAAAACCAGTAAGACTTTGTGTATTAGTTATGCATGCCCGGAGCACCTACCAGTTTGGCATACAGATGCCAAGTACATTATTGATCTGCACTGTTTTTAATGCAGGTTGGCTCTTGGAATGGTGCTGTCTCTATTTTCCATTCGAGCCGAATGAGCCTGTGCTTTGGAATGGATCCAAAGCCCCAGAAAATTTGCTTAGAAACAGCATTCTTGCCTAGGAAGTCAGTGTTCACTTTTCGTAAGTTTGGGATTTACCTAGTAACAGCAGAAATTCTAGAGAGGCCTTTTCTATGCTGCATTTTTCTCCTCAAATCTTGGTTTTCCTTAGGAAGCAGGTGTCTTTTTGTTAGTACAGTGCTACACAACTGAGAATGTTGTCAACAGTTGTTAGTCTGCTTGTTTCTGTTCTCTTCTAGCCTTTCAAGTAAGTTTTTGTGAGTGTTAGTAGGGTTCATTCATGGGAAGTTCTTTCTTAGATCCTAAAACACGTCAGTCATCAGTAGGGCTGGTGGGGAGTATATTTCCATTAGAGAGATGAGGGGAATGAGACACAGAAATATCATCTCCTTTGTCTAGAGACATCATTGGGCCTCACATGCAGTGGCGTTTTAGGAATACACCCAGGTCATTCTTGTTTCTTTAACTGTCGCCACTGCTTATCATGCCTCTATCGCTCCAAAGCTAAGAGTCCAACCACCAGAGTCATTTGACAGTCAGAGTTTCTTGGCATCTTAGGCAAAATCTGTGAGAGTGAATAAAAAAGATAAAATTAGAAGAATCATCAGTAGATCTTTTATCAGTATCCTTCTGATTAATCTTTGGTTATTCAGCTATTTCTATCATCATCATCGTCATCATCACTTTTCACTTCTCTGGTTTAACAGAATTTAAAGTGATGTGTGAGAGTGGATGGAGTTTCTGGCAGTTAAAAGCATCATTGGCTATAGCGAATTCATTATGTTGCCAGTGCATGGAAGGAAGCATCCCTGTCTTTCGAATTCATTTCCATTTGCCTTTGGTGGTTATGCTGGATAACTTGGCCCAAGGCACCAGCTAAAGGGCTAAAATATAATTGGTTTAGTTCCACTTTAGGTTTAGCACTGGTTCGACTGTTCTTTCAAGAGGCAAGCATTATATCATTTTTATCTGCAGAGAGGAGTTGATTTTTGCTGATGGCACCACAGAGCCTATTTGAGCAAAATGTTTAGTTGCCTTATATAGCTTACCAGTCCATCTGTTTTGTAAGTAATTTTAATTAAAAGGAAGAGGGACAGAATTAAAGCATACCATTGTTAGACATTACTTTCATGTTTTAGTTTGCTTGTTTAGCCTGGTGAACATGTTTTAGTAATTTTACTCATTCCCAAGTTTCTACTCTGCTCACTGCATTGGATATTGGGTAGAGTTTAATATTTGCCATGTGATATGTTGCAACAGTTAAATAGTAACAGTTTTATTAGTAATTCTCAAAGGCCATCATATTTAACACTAATTCTATTTAAAGTAAAACTGTATTATGAGCCCAGAGGCAAGGGGATATGCCTGTTTATGAGAGAGAAGTAAGAAAAAGTTTCTCTCTTCAAATGCATGGTATATATGGGACAAAGCAAGGTAATTTGTATTCATTTTCACTTTCAAAAATCATACTTTGCATTAGTAAACATTTCCTTATGTTAACTACTTAATTTTCATTGATTGATTGACTCCCCTTTCAGTTTTCTGTGGGTTGTCTGAAAAATTCAAAGAAGATTGTTATGGCCCCCTTGTGGTGAAATAATGTAAAATTCTTCAAGATTGAAGAATAGCTATCTTTTTCTAAAAAAAAAAAATTATTCTTGAAAAACTTTTGATGGATAATAAAGACACAAATTCATTGAACATACATATGGCTGAATATTTAATTTTTATATATTAATAGTACAAATATATTACATATGTTTATATGTAAGTGTTAATTGTTGGTGCTTATGTGAATGTAATATCTGAATAATTACATTCCTTACCCGACCTTCTGTGATATTTTAGTTTAGATATATTGATAAGATAGTTAAAAAAATATGTCTCACATGATGATGAATCTACTAGCTATATATTATTTAATACTTAAAAAATAAAATAGTAGGATGTGAAACAGCATATGTATATGCTTTTGGTAATTAAGTCTTAACATTTTAATTAAAAGAATTATCTAGTTTCTCATATAATCCTCTTTTATCATTGATTAGGAGAAGCATTTTGAACCATTTCTAAGAAAATAAACATTAAGAAAAGTAAATTTTTGAAGTTTTTTCTCCTGTGTTCAGTGTATGTTTTATGTTTTACATAAGGATTCAAGAGGTTGATATCAGGAGGCATCTTAATATATTCATTATTTATCTTAACATATCATCTTTATATATACATTATTTTAATATATCTTAATGCATATTTCAGTTAATAATTGTAACAAGCAATTGTTCTTATTACATGTAATGAGGCTTTAAATTATTTATACTGAGAAAAATTACTGACATGAGGAGCTTGTGTCCTACCTTTTGTAAATGACTATACATAGAAAAAATTATCTAGATTTGGGCCAACTGCTCTCTAAAATAGATGTGAAAGGTTATGTAAGATTGTTACATGTATAAATCTTTCTACTTAAAATATGAAAACAGATGGTAGTGAACTAAGCAGGAATAAATCATGTTATGCAAATATAACTACTATCTCTGAGTTGTTTTAGTGAAACATAATCTTCTTGGTTTTGATGTGATTGTAAGAGTGGAAGGGAAAAATAGAACCTGCAGATGTATAGTATGCGCCAGTAGTAGACTTTCAAAGGCTGTCCCGATCAGTGCCAATTTGATATTACTATTTTCATCAGGTCTGCTTTACTTGATCTCAGGGGATAAATTTCTGTCTTCAGTGAAGAAATGAAAGAGCTAGCAGAAATTAAATGAATACTTCAATAAAGGTCACAAAGAATTTATCAGAGCTTTGCTAGATTAAAAAAATATCTGTGAAGGCGAAACTAATCTCTGGTGTTAGAAGTTAGAGCACGGGGGACATTTCTGAGATGCTGGTGATTTGGTTTTGATGTGAATGCATCATGAGTACTTCCTTCTTGTTCAGATCATTATACTTGATACACTTTTCTGTATGGATACTATTTTTCAATAGTAAACTAACTTAAAAAGGGAAAAAATATTTATGAACACCTGAAGAAAATTCAGGGAATGTTTGTGTTCTAAAATATTAATATGTTAGGGATAAAATGTTTTCTGGAACATACTTTTATGATGAATTTGGTTTAAGATGCTTTAGAATTCTTTCATCTAAGGTAAATTTTATGAAGGGTTTCTTTTCTATAAGTAGTTCAAAGTCAGGACAGAAAAAGTTGTCGTCTAAATGTCAACTAAATTAATTGCTTCTGTGTTGTAAGAAATTACCTACCTGATTTTAAATATTTCAGAATTTCTCCTTAAAAGCAATCCTGAAGCATATGTATTAGTTTTAGTCTTTTCCGTGAGTATTTGTGATGTTATAATAGAAACTAAATGTACTGTGCATTACCCTGAATTTTGTATAAATGAGAGCAGTTACAATATGCTTTGCAGCCTTTGATAACACATGAGAAAGTCTGTAACATAAGGTCTGGTACTTGATATGTTTTCAATAAAAGTTTGTACATTTTTTTTCCCCCATGGATATCTTATCTCAATCTACAGTTAGAAATGTGTGGATTATCTGATTTGCTGGCAACACAAAGAAGGGAACATTTGTTACTTTAAAGCATGTATCACTTTATGAAAGCATTAGCCAGATGAAAAAATCTTTATGTTGTAGATGATATTTATCAATGTGGTGTGAATTGGGGCCAAATGAGTGTGGCATCCTAATTTGAGGTGCTACTTTGTTTTAAATTTTAACATTAGGACAATTTAAATTTATAATACTGGCAAAAGTATTTTAGAAATAAAAAATATATGCATTTTCTTTGACCTCATATTCCTGGTCCTGGGTATATGTCCTCAAAAAATAGTTTATAAAGTGGGAAAAAGGCTAGAAAGCCACAAACACAGAATAGTAGAAAGTTGTTCAAAATTTAAATATCACACAATAAGAGAATATTTATAATTTTAATTTTTTTAGTGAGTAGAGTATTTTATATTTTACAAAAAAATACTATGTTTCAATACAGACAGTGTGTTATGGGGTAAAGTAAAAGTTTATAAGTGTATGCACATGCACACCATGATTTATTAGAATTGTACAACTGAATAAAGACTATAAGCATTAGGAAAAGTACAAACATCTCTTGGGCTAAAGTGGAGTTAGAGGTGATAATGTTCCTTTCTCATTGTTATTTTCATTCTTTTCACTTGGGCAGGATCAGGTGGAGAGCGAGAGTACATAATAAACTTCAGAGCACTTACTTTTTATCTAGACCAATGACATTTTTCTTATCACCCTGGTATCTATTTATCTTACAATGTAGTTTTGTTTTTTGGTGGTAGTATATTGAAATCGTACAAAACTGAAGTGTTTTGCTACAGGGTTCTTTCTCTGGTTCTCCCCAAAACATGTTATTGACAGTCTGACAGAACCATCTCGTGAAGTGAAGTGAAGTCACTCAGTCCTGTCCAACTCTTTGCGACCTCAAGGACTGTAGCCTACCAGGCTCCTCCGTTCATGGGATTTTACAGGGAAGAATACTGGAGTGGGTTGCCACTTCCTTCTCCAGGGGATCTTCCAAACCCAGGGATCGAACTCTGGTCTCCCGCATTGCAGGCAGACTCCTTACCCTCTGAGCTACTATCTCTTAGCAAATGTAAAAGATTAGTGCCAGTTATTTAGTAAACACAGTTAATGTGGCAACAAATGTGAATCGAAGCTTCCAGGCTTGGTGGCTCCCCTGCATTTCTGACTTCTTTCTGTGCCTGGTTCTAGCTACACTGATGTTAAGCAGTCTCCCCCCATCCAGCCTTGGGGTGGAGGGCTCTTACACAAATCATAGGTGAGTAGTCTGTATAACCAGGGTGGGTAAAATGCAAACAATCACTTTGCCTCTTCTTTTGCTTCAAGTCCTTTCCAGCCTTCCGTTGTGGGGCATGCCCTGTTGGTGGGTCTCTGCACTTTGCACTGGGGCCTGAAGCACAAACAACAAAAGGCAAGCTGGGGAGGCAGATTTAATTCATTTTATCAAGTGTCCTACCTCTTCATTAAAAGAACATTTCAAGGGGAACATTTGCTGATGTTTCTTTTTGAGGATTCATTTATTTTATAAGCATTGAACCAGAGCCTTCTATGTACTGGAGGTATAATTGTAGGAATATAAAGATGAATTTGACCTGGTCCCCACCTCAGGTAGCTTATATAAGGGAGAAGTTTGTCCTGCTTAATTTTAAGATTCTCTAAAATGGAAGCAGCTTCTTTTCTTTTTATACTATATAAAAAGAAAGCCAAGGATGCTTTTATTATACTGGTATTCTTGGATAGGTGTATTTCCAGTAGATGTAAATTATTTTATTTCACAAAAGCTAGTCTGTATATTTCTAGAAGTAAAACTGGCATAATATCTGCAGTGTTTTTCTTTCTCTTTTTTTTTAGAAGTAAAAGTTTAAAGCAGTCTTTTCAAATAACAATAGCATGATAGAGAATACAAGGTTGGGTTGTATCAATTCAGACACTAAATTTCTTCCTTTAGTTAACTGAACTGAACATGGTTGACATGACTTATTTTTTAAATTAGAAACCAACGTTTGTATCTATCAAAGTGAAACATATGTATACACTATGGTCTTGCAGTTCTTAAATACGTTTCTTAATAGAAATATGTAGGTTGCCAAAAGGCATGCACTGCAATGTTTATTGTTGTTCAGTCACTAAGTCATGTCTGACTGTCTGCGACCCCATGGACTGCAGCACACCAGGCTTCCCTGTCTTTCACTTCCATGAATATAAGAATGTAAGAGCGCAAGAATGTTCATAGCAGTGCTATTTTTAAAAAATTTTATTGAAGTATAGTTGATTTAAAATGTGGTTTTCAGTTTCTGCTGCAGAGCAGAGTGACTCAGTTATACATGTATACATAGACGCTTTTTCCTGTTCTTTTCCATGCTGGGTTATCGTAGGGTGGTGAATGTAGCTCCCGTGCTGTACAGTAGGACGTCGTTGTTTATCCATCCTCTATCTAATAGTTTGTATGTGCTGATCCCAGACTTCCAATCCTTCCCTTCCTCACACTTCTCCTTCTTGGCAACCAAAAGTCTGTTTTCCGTATCTGTGAGTCTGTTTTTTTGTTTTCCTTTCATAGATATATTCATTCGTGTTGTATCTTAGATTCCACATATAAGTGATACTATTTGGTATTTGTCTTCCCCTGTCTGATTTACTTTACTTCCTGTTAAAGTAATCTCTAGGTCTATCCATGTTGCTGCAAATGGTGTTATTTTATTCCTTTCAATGGCTGAGTAATATTCCATCGTATACATGTACCACGTCGTCCTTACCCATTTGTCTGTCAGTGGACATCTACGTGGTTTCCGTGTCTTGGCTATTGTAAATGGTGATCGGCACTGTTTTTAATTGCACCACACTGGAGGCTCCCCGCATGTCCAGCAACAGTAAACATGGAAGCGTCAACTGTGGCGCAGTTATGGCATGGGAATATGATATGGCAGTGAGAATACGCTATAACAAGGACAAAACTGAAACGTAGCCTTGAGTGAAGAAAGCTGGACAGCACAAGTGGATACTTTTCACTAATTCCATATCAATAAAATAGCAAGCAAGCCAAGCTGCCCTGGGATTAGCAGTTAGCATGGAAGTTACTCTTCAGGGGAAACTGTAGTGCCTGGAAGGGAGTGCAAAAGAGGGTATTTAGGGGCTGTTCAGAACATGGAGTTTTTTCACCTCAGAGCTCATTACACAAGTGTGTTTGTTATTGTTGTTCAGTTGCTAAGTAGTTTCTGACTCTGGAACCCCATGAACTGTAGCATGCCAGGCTTCCCTGTCCTTCACCAACTCTTGGAGTTTGCTCACACCCTTGTCTATTGAGTCAGTGATGCTATCTAACCATCTCATCCTCTGTCGCGCCCTTCTCCTCCTCCCTCAGTCCTTCCCAGTATCAGGGACTTTTCTAATGAGTTGGCTCTTTGCATCAGGTGGCCAAAGTATTGGAGCTTCAGCATCAGTCCTTCCAATGAATATTCAGGGTTTATTTCTTTTAAGATTGACTGGTTTGATCTCCTTGCAGTCTAAGGAACTCTCAAGAGTCTTCTTCAGTACCACAATTCGAAGGCATCAATTTTTCAGTGTTCAGCTGTCTTTATAGTCCAACTCTCATATCCATACATGACTACTAGAAAAACCGTAGCTTTGGTTTATGAAAATTCATTGAGTTTTATGCTTGGGAGATATGACTTTCTGTGTGTATGTTGTCCACACAAAATTTAAATGAATGGATGGAAAAATGTAACAGGAAATGGAGCTGTGTGCCTAGCCTTTATGCTACTCATCCACTGAACTCTGGAAGTAAGTGAAGACCTTGCCTGCTAGAAAAGACAGAGGCTGTCTATTCTGAGCTTTATATGGCAGCCACCATCACTTGTACTTGGCCTAGACACAGGGGAGGGGAGTGGGACAGCATGACAAAAAAAGAGGAAGGGCTTAGAGTGTTCTGTGATAGGAAGATGTTGGCAAGGGGAGGCTACGGAGGACTGTCCAGAGTGGGGCATCTTATGTGATTGGTTGGGTACATAGATGGCTTTCTTTGGTTGATCCTGAGTTGCAGTACAGGGCACGAGTATAGAGATGCTGTCAGAACTTTGACCAAGTTCTGACAGTGCTGAGCAAGTTGCTGCAGAATTGTAGTGTGGTTTCCCAAGTTGGTTGGTTCAGAAGTTGTGAGTCAGAGCTCTGTTGTCATATAGGGTCTGAGAGGGTCTCATCGTAGAAGGAGCCATGTGCAAGTGGGAAAGTGATGTGCTCTTCCAGAGCCTCACAGTTGGTGCACTTTGGATCTAATCTTGTATTTGTGGGGCTAGACGTTTTCCTCAAAGTAGTTAGTCTATGAGAAACCAACCACCTAGTAATCTAAGTCCATACACACTGAACTAATTTTAAGAAATTTCTAATGGAAAGACTATATATATCTTCTTAAACCATTGGTTGTTTCAGTTTTTGATGATGAATTTGTTCAGAGAGTCATTAGATTCTACAAAAAGGAAAAAAAAAAAAAAAAAAGCAGCAGCATCCAGGATTCCCAGTGATGATATATTTGGAATAATGGTTTTTAGTCTCTCTGATATCAGAATCAAGAGGGAGCCTTGAAAACTGTCATGTTCCTGGTCATACCAGCAGAGAGAGAGATACCAGTGCGATTGATAGTGTGTGGGACCCAGGTATTTCTATTTTTTAAAAACGATCCCTTTTTGTTTTTAGTGTGGCTAGTATTGACCACTAAATCACTGGTTTAGAGCAAAGGTTGAAAAATTAATCATTTGTTGTTGTTGTTCAGTTGCTATGTCATGTCTGACTCTTTGCAACCCCATGGACTGCAGCACACTATGCTTACCTGTCCTCACTGTCTCCCAGAGTTTGCTCAAACTTATGTCCATTGAGTCGGTGATCAATGGATCACCATCTAACCATCTTATCCTCTGCTGTCCCCTTCTCCTCCTTCCCTCAATCTTTCCCAGTATCAGGGTCTTTTCCAGTGAGTCAGCTCTTTGCATCAAAGTATCAGAACTTCATCATCAGTCCTTCCAATGATTATTCAGGGTTGATTTCCTTTAGTATTGACTGGTTTGATCCCCTTGCTGTCCAGGAAACACTCAAGAGTCTTCTCCAACACCACAGTTTGAAAGCATCAGTTCTTTGGTGCACAGCCTTCTTTATGGTCCACCTCTCACGTTTGTACCTGACTATTGGAAAAAACTTAGCTCTGACTGTATGGACCTTTGTTGAAAGTGATGTCTCTGTTTTTTAATATGCTGTCTAGGTTTGTCATAGATTTTCTCCCAAGGAGCAAATGTCTTTTGATTTCATGGTTACACTCACAGTCCACAGTGATTTTAGAGCCCAAGGAAATGAAATCTGTCACTGTTTCCATTTTTTTTCTCATCTGTTTGCCATGAAGTGACAGGACTGGATACCATCTTAGTATTTTGAATGTTAAGTTTTAAGCCAGCTTTTTCAGTCTCCTTTTTCATCCTCATTCAGAGACTCTTTAGTTCCTTTTCACTTCCTGCCATTAAGGTGGTATCATCTGCATATCTGAGGTTATTGGTTTATCTTGCAGCAGTCTTTATTTCAGCTTGTGATTCATCCAGCCCAGGATTTCACATGATGTTAATGTTCTGGGGTTTCCCTGGTGGCTCAGATGATAAAAGAATCTGCCTGTAGGGTGAGAGACCCAGGTCTTATCCCTGGGTTGGGAAGATGCCCTGGAGAAGGGACAGGGTACCCACTCTAATAGTCTTGCCTGGAGAATTCCATGGACAGAGGAGCCTGGCAGGCTGTGAAGTCCACAAGGTCACAGTCAGACATGACTGAGCAACTAACACACTCTGAATATAAGTTAAATAAGCAGGGTGATATACAGCCTTGTTGTATTCCTTTCCCAAGTTGGAACCAATCTGTTCCATCTCCAGTTCTAATTGTTGCTTCTTGACTTGCATACGCAGATTTTTCAGGAGGCAAGCAAAGCGGTGTGGTATTTACAGCTCTTTAAGTAAGAATTTTCCACTGTTTCCACTGTTGGGATCCACACAGACTGAGGCTTTAGAGTAGTCAGTGAAGCAGATGTTTTTTCTGCAAATCCCTTGCCTTCTCTGTGATCCAGCGGATGTTGGCAATTTGATCTCTGGCTCCTCTGCCTTTCTAAATCCATCTTGAATATCTGGAAGTTCTAGGTTCACGTACTGTTGGAGCCTCCTTTAGAGAATGTTGACATTACTTTGCTAGTGTGAGATAAGTGCAATTGTGCAGTAGTTTAAACATTCTTTGGCATTGCCTTTCTTTAGGATTGGAGTGAAAACTGATCTTTTCCAGTCCTGTGGCCACTGCTGAGTTTTCCAAATTTGCTGGCCTATTAAGTGGAGCACTTTCACAGCATCATCTTTTAGGATTTGAAATAGTTCAGCTGGAATTCCATCACCTCCACTAGCTTTGTTCATAGTAAATGCTTCCTAAGGCCCACTTGACTGCATTCCAGAGTGTCTGGTTCTAGGTGTGTCATGGTAATTCTTGGTTTTTTATTAAATTATCACCAGCATCCTTTAAGATAGTTGTTGTTACCTTGTTTTTCAAGATATGGGAACTGAAATTCATAGTAGCTAAATAACTTGCCTGTAGCAATTAAATAATTAATGTGAAGTCACAAAACTATAGGTACATGAGCCCTTACTTACAGAGAGCTCTTATTTACAGAATTCCCATAACCCAATATTAAACACAGTGCAGTTGACATTTCACTGTGTTTAATATTGAGTGCTGGGAAGTTTAATAGCATATTCATCTGTATATATTCATCTATACAGTTTCTCTGTAAAAATTTTAAAAGTATTAAATTCCAAACTCTGGCCCTGAAATTTTCAGATAAAGGATTATGAAACGGGAATAAGAACAGAAGCAGATAGAATCAGATCCAGAGGAATCCCTCTTAGTCACTAGGCCACATACTGCTATCATGTGAGGTTTTGATTAAGTTGTGTTAATCTAATACATTTTCTTCACCATTCTAGGAACATGTTTATCCAGAGAACCCAAACCAGTCCCTATTACTGATAGGCCTGTAGTTTCTGGTTCAGAAGAGATCTTAATAGCTTTCTAAACCAATAACCAGTCAGATACCTGATGCAATTCAATCTTCTCAGGACTCAGAACCTATCCTAGAGCCTTTGCCAGAATCAATAGCAAACTCTCAACTTTGTAGTTTATACAATTTATTTTCTCACCCTTTTGGAAGATCAGTTGCACTTGTGTATCTCGGCGTTTAAAGACCTTTTCCTGTTCTTTGTGAGCCATGTAAGACGATGACGTGTTTTTGGCTGGGTCATTTTTAACTTCTTCCAACCTTTCAGACCAAAGGTCCTGAGCTCCTTTAGTATGAATAAGTTTGTTGCCACGAAGGTGGGGGATGGACACTATTTTATTATTTTTTCAACTCTTTATATCCTAGAGACCGTATTTAGCTCTAGAGCAACATCTTTCAATTTTATTAATCTGTATTCAATTTTTTTTTAAAAGGTAGTTTTAATTTTTAGCATGATTTCGGGAGCAAATTTAGCAAATTTCGGGAGCAAATCATTCCAAGGTAGTTTAAAAATTTTCATTGTCCTTGTGCAGATAAGAATTGTAATATTTTATGTGTTTTATATAATGCAAAATGAAAACCTCCTAAAATAGTTTTTATACTACAAGTTAAACTGAGCACTGCATCTGGTTCAAGTGATTCTTCATTTAGAAGAACTAAATGAAGGACTAAAAGATCTAGTATATAATGAAGTATATAAACACATACAATTTGGGAGCTAAATGAGAGGTGCAGAATAATAGTGAAGATAGTTTCTTGGTCTAACATTATAGGAGTAAGCCCCTGAATCTCATATTTCTTCTTCCTTTAGGATATTCTTTTCTTTTCTTTTTTTTTTTTTGGTCTATTGCTGCTGCTTAGTCATTTCAGTTGTGTCTGATGAATCTGTTCTAATTTCTAACATGATGGATAATTGAAGGGATCCTTTCCTTATCTGTGCTCAAAAAGCCTGCTCTATTGTCCCTATAACTCAGCTGTTTTTTAATCGATCCCTCTGAAGAGATGATATGCTAGCAGAATGACAAAATGTCTCAGAGTCTGCACACTTGTCTGAGAAGCTAAATCAGTTCTTCCCTTTCTCCGAAAAGAATGTGTTATAGGAAAAGCCTAAGACCCAGAAAGTAGGTCTAGGTAATAATCCTTTACCTCATTTAAAATGCACTTCAGTCTCCTTCCTTTCAATCTCTTGTGAGAACAAATGAGAAAATATGTGTCAAATACCCAGCAGAGTGTGAGTCAGCCCTCAATAAATGGTGGCTGGTGAGTTGCGGAGGCAATTGTTGGCATGTTGGTAATGGCATTTTGAACTGTTCATATTTCTTAGGTCAATGAAAATCAGTGAGTCTTTGGTGTAAGAAAGTCAGTTAGCCCTAAATAGACTCTTACTCACCTGTACTTTTCAAAACATGTCTAAGAAGGACTGACTACCTAGTGAACCAACTAAACAACTACCTAGGACATGATTTTTTAATATAATTATGTATTTTGTATTAAGACAGCATTAAAGTAGAATTATGATGGGTCTTTTAACATGTACTTTGCATTTGGGAATTGGTTTCATTTTGAGTGATGAATAAACTATTATCTTTATAGCACTTAACTTCTCTACAAACTTTAGACCTGTTTCAAGTCTGTATTTGCATGGAAAGCCATGATAAATATGCATGGGTGTTCAATTAAATGGGTCATTGTCAGCCATTTTAGAAATACACTTATGTTGATAGAAAATATGATCAGAAGGACTACCTCTGTCTGTTCAACACATTAATAAACTAGCAGTTTAAAAACTGTGCTCTGGTGGAGGATGAGTTGACATTCCTTGATGTAGGTTGACTTAAACCCAAAGGGAAATCTTGGTTGCAAGTCTTATAAAACTTCTCTTCCATGTATTTGTATATGCATGTGTGTATGCATATAAAATTCACAAATATCAAAGAGCACCTATTTTTCATGATTATATTGAGTAGGCTATTTTTTCTTGAACTCTGTTAAGTCATGGATTCCCTTGAAAAATTGGTGTAAGATGTGGAAGTTTTTACAGAAAAATTGACATATAAATGCCTACACAAAATACTGTGGACAGTTTCTAACGTTTGAGGAATCTAATTCTGGTAGGCGGTTCATGAATCTCAAAGTCAGCACCATTCTTCATTGAACTTTTGAGTCAGGCAGAAAATTTGAGTGATTACATTAATTTTATAGTGAGCTTATTGAAGTACAGAGTAGGTAAGCCAGTCAGCAGCTACCTTTTATAAAGAACAAAAAGCCTAGCTCTTAATTCTTATATTAGCATTCTATTCCCCTATTTCCTAGCTGTATCCATAGTGATTTAATTCCATAATTGGCAGAGCCTGTAGAATAGGTTCCATATTATATAACTACTTCTGGTCATAAGTCTTACTGCTCCCTGCATTAATTTCTGTCAATTTATTTTTCTACATTTGAACAATTCTCTCAGCAAAGTAGCAGGGTCACTTAGACAAAAATTAATCTATAAATTAGAATACAGAAAAAAGAGAACGATTTTTGTATAGTTTTATGTATTAACTTTTCATCATGAATTTGAAATAGTGAATATATTTTTACATTGGACAGTCTTATCAAGCATACATTTTGTGTCTCATTAGTGATCTAAGTTTGTTTTCCAACAGTGAGACATTCCAACTTAGTTTTGAATTTCACATCCAAATAGGAGCAGAATTTCATCTGTCATTGCACATTGTAGCTTTGCTGAGAGGAAGACCCAGATGCCATGTGGAGAGAAATGTGGCCTGGGGAAACAGCCACTGCGTGATTGATGAACAGGAGCAGTTCATACAGTTTCTGTTGAGACAGGGAGCTCCATCTCCTCAGACCTTTTTGAAGTATCAAGTGTGGGCTGACTGAGAAATAGGTCCTGTCTTATTTCCTACCCTTCCCAACATGACAGGAAAAAATGCTCCTTGAATCGCAACAAATCATTTGACACATAGTGACAGTAGATCAAAATGATTTTATGAACCCTACAAGAAAATGAATGTTGTAAGACTTAAAATATTTCTGTTGTGAAGTTCTTCTTGGAAATTAGTGTGTTGAATCAGATAGACTCTGGACCCAGAATATCTGAGTTAAAAATCAGATTCCTTCCTTCGCTGTGTAACCTTGAGCTAATTATATAGCTTGTTGAACCTCATTTTTCATCTGTCAGACAGGGACAATGATTATTCCTACAGTATCAGTTTTGTGTGAGGAACAAATTAGTTAATGCCTGATGTATGGTAAATAAGCTTTCAATGAATACTAGCTATTCTTATTTTTAAATTAAAGGTCATGCAACCCAAAGGGGTGAGATGGGATGAGGAGGGCTGGGAGGAAAGTTAGGGTGGGGACGTGTATATACTTATGACAGATTCACATTTTTTGTATGACAGAAACCAACACAATGTTATAAAGCAATTATCTTCCAATTTAAAAACTGAAAAACAAGCTGTAATAATAGCTAAATAAAAATTAGGTTCATGAGAAATGTTTTTCCATAATATTACAATTCTTCATGTATCTGGAATTTTTAAAAACTATTATTAATTATATATTCATTCATTTAGCAGATACTTTTGAGGGGCCTTCAAGTAGCAGACATTGTTCTTGATCTTCAGCAGGTAGGACTGGATGAATCACAGTGACAGGAGTGGAGTTGAAGGAGATTGCTAGGAAGGGGTGATGGTAAGGGAATATTTGAGTAGACCATTGAAGTGAAGTAAGGGAAGTGAAAGGAAGAGCATTCCAGGCAGTGGGTCTTTAGATGTAATAAGTCTCCAAGGCCAGAGTGTGCCTAGTCTGTTTAAGGAACCAGAAGGCGGCCAGCAAAGTAGTGTTAGGAATATCTCCATGGGAGATGAGGTTGGTAGTGGGAGTGGAACGCACATTGCTTCAGACCTTTCATAACAGGTGCAAGAAAGGGAAGCGACTGGATGACTTTCAGCAAGAGAGTAACATCAGATTTATATCGTAAGAAGGATCACTGCATGTGTTGGGAGTGGGAGACACACATGGAATCAGAAAAATCAAATAGGAGCAGTTGCAGATATTTAAGTAGAAATGATGGTGTTTTAGACAAGCCTGATGGCAGTGAAGGTTTTTTTTTCTTCTCATTTTAAGGGTCAGTAATGTGTTAAATACCTACTGTGCATGGGATGCTTTCCATGTATATTGTCTAATCCACACAACAACCCTGAAAGGGCAATATCAGTACCATTCAGAGGTATGATTTGCCCACAAGGTCCTTCAAGTGAAGTACAAGTATAGCACGATGCTCACTGTGTTCCCTTATTTCTACATCTAGACATAAAGGAGAAAAGAAAAATGACAAGTGCTGCACATTGATCACGTTGCCTGGCTAAGTAAACTTTTCATGTGTACCATACATGTTTTCAGTAGTGGATACTTTGAGGAAAGTTTATAAGGCTGACAGATTGAAGAGAATGGAAAACGTTGTACAGTGGGTTTTGGAGTTTTTAATGTTTAGAGATCCAGTGCATTGGAAGTAAAATCCTGTTTTCGGAATAAGCTGAGTGACTATTTAGCATTTTAGATAAAGCACTAGAAGCAGAATACAAAAATGAAGCTAGGAACAATAAAAAATCCTGAAAAAACTTTAAAATATTAATGGGATGTTTGTTTAATAAGTAAATAATCAGTACACTTGTTTAGTATCTGCTGCTGCTGCTAAGTCACTTCAGTCATGTCCGACTCTGTGCGACCCCATAGACAGCAGCCCACCAGGCTCCCCCGTCCCTGGGATTCTCCAGGCAAGAACACTGGAGTGGGTTGCCATTTCCTTCTCTAGTCTGTGGCAATTAGAAACTTGACATTTAAAAAAAGAGCAAGACATGATATCTGCTCTCAAAAGCTTAGCTGTATGCTAAATGATAATAGCTTAAAAGAAACCATAAAGTGTTCTCTAGAAAGTAGAAGGGCTTCCCTGGTGTCTCAGATACTAGAGAATCTGCTGGCAATGCAAGAGACCCGGGTTCGATCCCTGGGTCAGAAGATCCCTGGAGAAGGGAATGGCAACCTGCTCCAGTATTCTTGCCTGGAGACTTCCATAGACAAAGGAGCCTGGCAGGCTACAGTCCATGAGATCACAAAGAGTCCAACACAACTGAGCAACTAACAGTTTCACTTTCCAGAAATCAGTAATCAGGTGTGTGTCTTGAGGATGGCAGGGAAGTTGTCTGAGGGGAGAACGTAGTTTTGATAAATAATCTCTTCTGTTAGATTGGACCCAATGGAAAATTTCCTTGGTTCATAGAATAGAAGTCTTCATTTTTCAGTATAGAAAGTCATACAACTTTAGCCATAGATCCCTATCACTGTAGTTAATATATCTGTAGCCTAGAATAGCTTTTTTTTTTTTCCTGGCCACCAATCTCAACTGACCATGAAAGATTAGCTTCTGATAATGAATCTTATAAGTTATTGTTGTTTTTCAATTTGAATTCCATCTTTGGACTGCCTCTTTCTATTCTGGGGCCAGCGGCGACTCTATTTTTTCCATCCACCACTCCTTTATTGGGTTTTCCCTGATAGCTCAGCTGGTAAAGAATCTGCCTGCAATGCAGGAGACCCTGATTCAATTCCTGGGTCAGGAAGATCCGCTGGAGAAGGGATAGGCTACCTACTCCAGTATTTTTGGGCTTTCCTGGTGGCTTAGCTGGTCAAGAATCCACCTACAATGCATGAGATCTGGGTTCAGTTCCTGATTTGGGAACAACCCCTGGTGAAGGGAAGCCAGTGCAGCATTCTGCCTGGAGAATTCCATGGACTGTACAGTCCATGGGGTCGCCAAAAGTCGGACACAAGTGAGTGACTTTCACTTTCACTTTCCTCCTGTATTAATTATTTTGCTCTTATTAGGATGATATTCTACTAGCACCTAAAGAAATGGGTCCTGATTTTGAAGAGGGGCTGTGATTCCTCATATAGTGGTAAAAACAATTGTTATTATAGAGAGATTGAAAGGAAACCTTATTTTTATTATAGCTGGCAGGCCTTTCATTACTCAAAATTGTTCAACTTCTTTGACTATGAGGATTTTTCTTTGTATCAAAATCATGGTATTGACTTTAAAAGCACCGTTATAGACATTATTCTGTAACTTGTCTGGCAGTCATTTTGATGTGCTATTAGCATTTGAAAATAGTATAATATTATTCTAACAATGAGCCGATTTAACAACAAATAGTTATTTCACCCTGAGGTTGGAAATCTAAGGCCATGTCCTAGCTCTGGTAGGAATTCCAAGAATCTATTGTAGACAGAGTGTTAGGAGTGAGTCTTATGTGTAGTATGCAAGCTCCAAGTGTAATATTTATTTGGCACGTGTATAATGTGAAAGTGTTTCAGAAGTTGTCTGTATTTAAACATTCAGAATCATTGATTCTTAAAGTGTGGTTGAGGCTCATCTGGGACTCTACAGAACCCTTTGAGAGGGATGCAAGTTACACATTATTCATGAGTAAAAAATATGCTTCACATGTAAAATATACCAATTATCCATTTCAGTGTAATACAGAAGGAAATGTTCATTGATAGGGTTTCAGATTTTTCATTGCACTAACCTTTAAGAACTTTTAGAAATTTCTATTTGTTGAATTATGATGTGGTATCACAAAAGTTATCCACAGTTCTCTATAAAGCACACTAAAATATTCCTTTATTTTCACACTATGTATCTTTGACACTCTTCTCATTTTTTCTAAAAAAATCTGTTTATTTTCATGAAACCATGTCATTTAATCATATAATATGAGGATTATTATTTTGACCAAAAGAATCAGTAGGTTATAATTTAAAGACTCTTAGTTTAATTGCTGATAGAATAAGTGCTAACAGATATAACCCACATACCCAAAACCTTTTGGCATTCTCAGTAATCTTTAAGAGTATAAACACATCTTTAGATTGAATGTTTATTGTGACTTCCAGCCTTCCAGATTTAACTTCTGTTGCTTAAGCCACCTAGTGCACAGTAATTTTTATAGCAACCCAAAGTGAGATGCTTATAAAAGTTTTTTATTAATGGTTGTAACTTCTGCCGTTCTCAGAAGCCATGCTTACTACTTTTGCAGAACAAACCAATAAACAAATCTGCAGTAATCTTTATATCATTAAAAGGGAACTTATCCTTTCATAAAGATTCTACCTATGAAAATCAATTGTCAACATTGTAGACTTTTCCTATTTCTAAAATATTTTGGGTAAGGGTATTATATTTTTGGTAAGTACCTTTTATATTGATATTTCAATGTTCTCATCAAAATAAGATAAAATTAATCATAAAACATAGATGAGTCAGGTATTTTTGTAACTAAAATGTGGTTTTAATTTTAGGATCAAGTTTGTACCTTTTATTTAAGTATGACTAGATTTAAAGTTACTTTGTGAACTTTCTAACAGTTTTCTTATTTATAAAAATTTACAGCAGGTGAGCTATGAAAATATATCTTTTTTTATTCAAAGAAAATAACGTTCCTTTGAAGATATTTCTAAAATGTTAAAATATAAGGTCACTTATACTTCTGGTTATAATTGTTTATTTAAAAATAAATGCAACAGATATTAGTGTTTTAATTGTTAGTAAGTATTACATATAAACAGCAAAAATAATAATGAAAAGCTTATGATTTTCTGTTACCATTGAAAGCATAAAATTATAGAGGTAGAATCATGATGCCGTTATATAAGTGACAAAGAAATTGAAAAAAAAATTAAAATCAATTATGTCACTCTCCAGGTTTTAAGAAAAGCTATATAAAATAATTATGAAGTATGCACTATATGGCTTTCAGTAATAAAACAATGAAATTCTTACTAAATCAAAAATGCTTTACCTATACTGCTTGTATCCATATGGTTATAGGTTGTATAGGTGTCTCATAAGTCTTTGTTATCCCAAAACCATTTATATTCTTTAGATAAGTATATATTAGGTAAATAACTTACACAGTTGTAAATTCCTTAGGGAATTTTACACTGTCATTTTACAAGTGAATATGTTTTTGAAACATCTTTTTTGATCAATATTTTCAATTAAAAATTAATTTTAGCACCACAGAAGAGAAACAAAGCTATCCTGAAATGGAGGATCCTATGAAGGCTTTTTAGGGAAAGCTTGCCTACCCTGGTTCCTTTCTTACAACTATAGGCTAATTTCTTTATTCTGATTATTTTAAAATGTTAAAAAGCTGTATGTCTCAGGAAACTCCAACAGGGGCTCCATATCAACCTAGAAGGGTGGGGTGGGGTGGGAGATGGGAGGGAGTTTCAAAAGGGAGGGTTCATATGTATACCTATGGCTGATTCATGTTGAACTTTGACAGAAAACAACAAAATTCTGTAAAGCAATTATCCTTCAACTAAAAATAAATTAAAAAACACACAATCCAAAAATATCTAACTGTTCAAAATTTTAATTGGCTCATATCATAAACCACTTGCTTGAGAGTTCTTGATAAAAATATTCTAACAGAACAAAATTCTAACAGAAGGCACTAAAGATGTGAAACTCAGACAGACCTGTATTGTGTCTGGTTTATCAGCTGTTATAGAGAAAATGAAGCTTTGCATCAGTATCAGAAGTTGGACCTTCCTTCTCTGATCAGTTCTTTCTTGGTGATTAATAAATTTGTAACTAAAAAAAAAAAATCTATAAATTTGCAATGCAGAAAAATCCTATACTCCTATTGTATAATAGGGCATCTTTGGAAATATTATCAAGTAGAAAACAATTTGGCGTAAAGACTTGCAGATAACTTAAATGCACATCAACAGAGCAATGGATTAAGAAAATGTGATACATATATACAATGAAACAGTACTCAGCCATTAAAAATAATGAAATAATGCCATTTGCAGCAACATGGATAGAACTAGAGTGTGTCATGCAGAGTGAAGTAAGTCAGACAGAGAAGGAGAAATATTCTATGCCATCCCTTACATGTGGAATCTAAAAAGAAATACAAATAAACTTACTTGTGAAACAGAAAGAGGCTCAGAGACTTAAAAAATGAACTTATAAAAAAAAAAAAAGAACTTATGGTTGGTGGGAGGAAGGTATAGTTAGAGACTTTGGGAAGGTCATGTACACACTACTATATTTAAAATGGATAACCAGTAAGGACCTATTGTATAGCACTTGGAACTCTGCTCAATATTATGTGCCAGCCTGGATGGGAGAGGATTTGGGGGAGGATTTGGGGGAGAATGGATACATGTATATGTATGGCTGAGTTCCTTTGCTGCTCACCTGAAACTATCACAACATTGTTAATTGGATATAACCCGATACAAAATAAAGTTTAAAGTTTTGGGGAAAAAATACTTGCAGATAACCTTGCCATTTCCTGGAGAAGCAGCATACTGCAGGCTTAATAATTCTAGGTCTGAACTGTGTTACTCACTCAGTTGTGTCCAACTCTAGATCTAGGTCTAGAGAAAGTTTTCTCTATTTTAAGATTTGTCTGAACTTCAGTAAGTGAGCCTCCTTAAGCATCAGTTTTCTTATCTCTTAAGTGGGGATAAAAGTAGTATCTTCTGTAAGAGTTTATCTGAGAATTAAATAATAGTCTCAGTAAAGCTGGAGCATCATATATCCCACATGAAAAAAAAATTAATGTGTGTTAGCTAGATTGACATTGATTGTGATGATGGTGTCAATAATGATGAAGAAAGAACCGGACAAATGTTCAAAATGAAATATTAGTGATATTTTGCTCCTGAACTATTCTGCATTTTAACATCCTTAAATTTATTTTTCCTTTCCTTTCATTTGAAATTAATGAGATAGACATATGGTAATGTACCAGCCTGATAAAATATTTCCATGATAAAAATATTATTTTGTATGTGTGTGAAACTTCACCATGACTGATAGTAGATCTTGCTTGTGGCAGTAATATAATAGCTGCCATAAAATGATTGCAATTTTATCTATACCTGAAATGAAATCTCCCGTCTCTCTTTAATTTTGTTTAAATTTTTAGTTGACTTTGGAAATGCATCAGATTTATTTGAACCTATCTTTGAAATTTCTTTATGTCAAAGGCATGTTTTTTTCCTGACATAAAAACAAAAACCAACAAACACAGGATGTAACAGACATCAGCATAACATAAGATACAAATCTAGATTTCTAGTTGTTCCCATTATCTTCCCGTGTTATATCTTATAGCTTCAGGATACTGTCATGTTGTGTGTGTGACTTGCAATTAATTCAAAGTATGTTGTTTAAAGAGTTCAGAAAGAAAGATTGTTTAGAGGAACAAATTGACTCACAGAAATCTCTCACATGCTAGACCAGTCAGACAGGTGATAGCTTCTGTCTTTAATAGAGATGGTCAAAGACATTATGAAGCAAAAGAAAATAGCACTTTTAAAGTAGGTGACTGCAAAATGATTCTCCCCTGGAGTGACATAAAGAGGATATCATATATTGTGATTTAAAGTGTCTTCAACCTCATCTTTTAGAAAAAGATGTGTATCCCTTGAATCTCTTTCTCTTCCCTCCCTCCTTTTCTTTTTTCTTTCCTATTTTTAAATTTTTCTTTTTCAAGTATTTTAGCCATCAAACTTACCATGATATTCATTTAGGCTTATAGCTAGTGTGAAGATCAAGAGGTTTTAAATTTACAATTATTTTTTGATTGTTCATTATGTATTTACTGGTTTTTTGGTTGCTTATTTCTTTCTTTCACCTTTGGGACATCATTTCTTTTCGTACTTTACTTTTGGATCCTTTGAACTCTAGTTATTTAATTTTGCTAGAAATCTGATATTTGGGTAACTGAAATACTTGTTAAAATAAAACCATTGTTAAGAGTAAAGTGTCTCATTATGATGATGCTTGAAGTTCCATAGAAGTAAGAATATATCTGCAGTTTAATTTTTAGAAAAGAAAAGTTTAGAATGTTTATTATGAAATATCTCATGAATATGTAGCAAATCAAATTGATTTTGATAAACTTCTTCATATTCTACTGTTATTTCTCTGTCTAGAAAATTTTACTTTGTATGGTAAGAAATTAAAACAAAATAAGAAATATATTGGAAACAAACCCACTCCAATGTTCTTGCCTGGAGAATCCCAGGGATGGTGGAGCCTGGTGGGCTGCCGTCTGTGGGGTCACACAGAGTCGGACTTGACTGAAGCGACTTAGGAGCAGCTGCAGCAGATAGGCAGATGACACCACCCTTATGGCAGACAGTGAAGAGGAACTAAAAAGCCCCTTGATGAAAGTGCAAGAGGAGAGTGAAAAAGTTGGCTTAAAGCTCAACATTCAGAAAACTAAGATCATGGCATCTGGTCCCATCACTTCATGGTAAATAGATGGGGGAACAGTGGAAACAGTGTCAGACTTTATTTTTGGGGGGCTCCAAAATCACTGCAGATGGTGACTGTAGCCATGAAATTAAAAGACACTTGCTCCATTAAAGAAAAGTTATGACCAACCTAGACGGCATATTACAATGCAGAGACATTCCTTTGTCAGCAAAGGTCCATCTAGTCAAAGCTATGGTTTTTCCAGTAGTCATTTATGGCTATGAGAGTTGGACTACAAAGAAAGCTGAGCACCGAAGAATTGATGCTTTTGAACTGTGGTGTTGGAGAAGACTCTTGAGAGTCCCTTGGACTGCAAGGAGATCCAACCAGCCAATCCTAAAAGAAATCAGTCCTGAATATTCTTTGGAAGGACTGATGCTTAAACTGAAACTCCAATACTTTGGCCACCTGATGGGAAGAGCTGGCTCATTGGAAAAGACCCTGATGCTGGGAGAGATTGAAGGCGGAAGGAGGAGGGGATGACAGAGGATGAGATGGTTGGATGGCATCACCAACTCAATGGACATAAGTTTGAGTCAGCTCTGGGAGTTGGTGATGGACAGGGAAGTCTAGCATGCTGCAGTCCGTAGGGTTGCAAAGAGTCAGATACGACTGAGTTACTGAACTGAACTGAACTGAACTGATAAGAAATGATGGCTGAGCAACTGAACTGAACAAACAAATCAAAGAAGGGTTTTTCAGAGGAGTTGCATTAGTTTACCTTTCAAGTGATAGCAGGGCATTCTAGGGATACAGAATAGCATAAGTCTTTGGAGGTTAAACTAAAAAGCATGGGTCTTATATGGAACTCCCAGAAGTTCATCATGACCGATCAACAGATACAAGTAAGAATGTTATTGGAACATGGAAATGGACAAAGGCCAGACAATTTCTTGTGTTTCAGTAAAGGGGAAGGATGCTTTACCAGTAAGCAGGGTACTGCCATGATCAAGTGTGTATTTTAGGCGTGTATTCCTCTCTAATTTGAATTATAGTTAGGGTTTGTTTTAGATTTTTTTGGCTATAAATGAGCTTGGATTTTGAATCTATGAAGTGGTTTGGGGTGAGAGAGAGAGCAGAGTGTTTATAGAAGTGCAGCCATTTAGGAGGGAAAACTGAGTTTCTTGACTACAGTTTGGAGATACACATTTGCCTCAGGTTATACGAGCCATGTGTATATAGCCAGGGATGAGTCCTCTAACCTGCCAGCCTAAACGGGACTGGCCCTTCTCTGGAGGGTGTCTCTAATTGAGTGTGTGTAAATGTTGTTTTGTTTTGTTTTGTTTTTAAAGAACTCTTTGCAGTTTATCATGTTATATATTTATTTTTTAGAAAGACAATCTAGGATATGAAGAACTAGGATATTATACTCATATTTTGTTTTCAATCCCAAATCTACCACATACTTACTCTGAGACCTAAAATCTATCAAGATAATAATAGATTTCTTTGTTTATGGGAATGATAATGACATATTAGGTCAGAATATTTCATTGCCATGTGACAGAAAGCAAATTCATGTTTTAATGATAAAAATGTATTGGCATAATAACTTTGAATTGTACCTATTGAGACAAAGTGCAGAGGCAATGCTGAATCCACGGGTTCAAGTGATACCATCAGAACTCTGGCTCTACTCTGCTCTGTAAAGGTTTCAGTCCTAGATTGACTTTCTCCATCTTTAGCCAAGGATGGCACCCACCCAATGATAGTCTTATGTACTACAAATTTAGCCTTACTAGGAAAATATGACGTGCTTCTTGTCTGATGGTTCAGTGTAAGTCTTGGACTGGCTCTTACTATCTCTCCTTGTAAGCTTTCCAGATACAATTCAAGTATATTTGAATTTCAAATCAATGATGAATCATTTTTTAAAATTTTAGGTTAAAGATTGCATGGAATGCACCTATATTAAGAAACAATTTCTCTGTATATGTGAAACTCAACTGGAATTGGGTATCCTGTATTTTTATTTGCTAGATATGATTAACCTTTCTTAGAAACCTATCAATTTCTGAACCCATAACTCTTCAGGGTGATAGAATGTTGATTAGGCCTGGGTATGTACCTTCTTTTTTTTTTTTTTGTGCCTTCTTAACTAAACTCTCCCACCTTAAAACAAACGGATTGAGAAAGGGAGAAAGGTAATTTTATTACAAAATTGAAGTGCTAGTATTATGCTGTGCATATAGAAAACCAAAAAACATACACAAATAAAAATGTTTTAGAAAAATGATATCTAATAGGACTCCCTAGGAGGTTCCATCATAAATAATTCTTTTAAAGCTGTTAGCACAGTGCCTGGCACATAGAAAATCTCAGTAAGTGCTTTTTACTGTACATACTATTACTATTCTAGTAATTCTACTACCTAAGTATTGACTCCATTCATTCAGCAAATATGTATTGAGCACGTCAATATTGTTTCAGTTTTCATGCTTTATCTGAATAGGAATAAAAGACATAATAGGAGAATGATGAGATAATTCTGTTGAACATCTTTGTTCCTTTGACTTCCCCCCCTGCCCTCTCCCCTCCCCCTGCCACCCCCACCCTCCCCAAATGAACATTTTCCTAGGAACAGAGAGGAATTACTAGCTGAGGGGGAATGAATGTTCTGAAATCTTCGGTTACTTGTGTTGAACTGTCAGTTATAGCTCTATAGTTTCCATGTTCCAAAATCAGAGGCCATTTGTCTCCCGCTACCCACAGATTCAGCCCCATTTCCAATAACCAGACCATCTAGATATCTAAACTCTCAATCTAGTTCACAGCTCATACGACCCCTTACTAGTGAAGTCACAGATCAAGGTTAAAAATTAGTTTCTATAGTTCTCTGGCCTGGGAGAGACATTCTCAACTTCCACCCTAATACAAAAGTCCAAGTGTAGAGACGATTCATAGGCTTTGAAACTTCAGTGTTACTCTTTTTCCAGACTGACTTACTCTTTTCTGATGACTTCTTCCAGTATATCTTTAACCTTCTGAGGTCAATTTGTCCTTCATGCAGCAGGTAAAATAAACAGTAGATAGAAAATTAACTTAGGAAAGCTTATCAGAATAAACCTAATATTAGAGAAAAACCAGAGTCTTAAAGTTGCTCAAATGACTGTTTTGAAGTGGAAATATAATCTCCAGCCATCCCAGTTGACCACATTGATCTGCTTTCCTTAATCCAGAGGTTCAGAGAATTATTCTCCTCACTTTCAGTTAATTCTAGTTCTTTTGTTTAGAAGACTCAAGAGAAATTAATGATCGCAATTTTTAAAATAGAATAGGAACTTCAAGGAAGGTTAGTCGTATTGATGTTTAGCTTTGTCTGTTAAAGAAAAAAGTTCAGCTAAAATTCTGCATAACAGGGGTCTGAGTGGACCCATGTTAGGAAGTTTCAGTCACACTTTAACTGTGTGTGTGTAGGAAATGGGTGTTCCTCATAGCTCAGTCAGTAAAGAATCTGTCGGCAATGAAGGAGACCCAGTTTGGATTCCTGGGTTGGAAAGACCCCCTAGAGAAGTAAATGGCAACCCACTCCAGTATTCTTGCCTGGAAAATCCCCTGGACTGAGGAGCCTGGCGGGCTGCAGTCCACAGGGTTGCAAGAGTTTGACACGACTTAGCGACTAAACCACCATACGTAGGAAGGCAGCCAAAAGGGTATCCTAAATTGTTTCACACATCTCTCTAAAGGAGATTGAAATTTATCTCTTATAAGTCAATTGGGAAATATCTGATGTTTAGATAACAACAGTCATTGTCTTAACCTAATATTCTGTTGATGCCAAAACTTCCCATTCCCACCAAATATTACTTTATCCCTGTAGTTAAATATTTACGGAAATGGTAATCACTCCAACTTCTTTGAAAGCCAACAATCTGTCAATTCATACTTTCCACTAATGTAAAATACTATCTCTTTTTGTGTCTAAGACTTATTCTGTTTCACATCTTCACTCTTGTGGACCTGGATTTTAGTAGTGTTTGCCACATATCCAAATACATCCTCAACACTCATGGTTTAACCGTACATTTCATTTGACTGGCTGGCTATCACTTGTCTCCACACCACTGACTGTATCACACAGGGGCTCACCTACTCTTCGAAGATAAGAAATTCATTGGCTTGTGTAACATTTCAGACGGCTGATAGTTCAACACTAATTAATCACAAAAATACTATGAAATCATATAAAACATAGCTCAAAGAGCCACAAAGGAAATTAAGCTCATAATGCTGAAATTATGTTCTGCATAGCAAATAATCACGATGGTGTGATCACTCACCTAGAGCCAGATATCCTGGAATGTGAAGTCAAGTGGGCCTTAGGAAGCATCACTATGAACAAAGCTAGTGGAGGTGATGGAATTCCAGTTGAGCTGTTTCAAATCCTAAAAGATGATGCCTTGAAAGTGCTGCACACAATATGCCAGCAAATTTGGAAAACTCAGCAGTGGCCACAGGACTGGAAAATGTCAGTTTTCATTCCAATCCCAAAGAAAGGCAATGCCAAAGAATGCTCAAGCTACTGCACAGTTGCACTCATCTCACACGCTAGTAAATAATGCTAAAAATTCTCCAAGCCAGGCTTCAACAATACATGAACCATGAACTTCCAGATGTTCAAGCTGGTTTTAGAAAAGGCAGAGGAACCAAAGATCAAATTGCCAACATTTGCTGGATCATTGAAAAAGCAAGAGAGTTCCAGAAAAACATCTATTTCTGCTTTATTGACTATACCAAAACCTTTGACTGTGTGGATCACAATAAACTGTGGAAAATTCTGAAAGAGATGGGACTACCAGACCACCTAACCTGCCTCTTGAGAAATTTGTATGCAGGAAAAGAAGCAAAAGTTAGAACTGGACATGGAAAAACAGACTGGTTCCAAATAGGAAAGGGAGTGTGTCAAGGCTGTATATTGTCACCCTGCTTATTTAACTTCTGTGCAGAGTACATCATGAGAAACACTGGGCTGGATGAAGCACAAGCTGAAATCAAGATTACTGGGGGAAATATCAATAACCTCAGATATGCAGATGACACCACCCTTTTGGCAGAAAGGATGAAGAACTAAAGGACCTCTTGATGAATGTGCAAGAGGATAGTGAAAAAGTTGGCTTAAAGCTCAACATTCAGAAAACTAAGATCATGGCATCTGGTCCCATCACTTCATGACAAATAGATGGGGAACAGTGGAAACAGTGGCAAACTTTATTTTTGGGGGCTCCAAAATCACTGCAGGTGGGAATTGCAGTCATGAAATTAAAAGATGCTTACTTCTTGGAAGGAAAATCATGACCAACCTAGACAGCATATTATATAGCAGAGACATTACTTAGCAAACAAAGGTCCATCTAGTCAAGGCTGTGGTTTTTCCAGTAGTCATTTATGGATGTGAAAGTTGGAATATAAAGAAAGCTCAGTGCTGAAGAATTGATGCTTTTGAACTGTGGTGTTGGAGAAGACTCTTGAGAGTCCCTTGGACTGCAAAGAGTTCCAACCAGTTCATCCTAAAGGAGATCAGTCCTGGGTGTTCATTGGAAGGACTGATATTGAAGCTGAAGCTCCAATACTTTGGCCACCTAATGCGAAGAGCTGACTCACTGGAAAAGACCCTGATTCTGGGAAAGATTGAAGGCAGGAGGAGAAGAGGACGATAAAGGATGAAATGGTTGGAGTATCACTGACTCAATGGACATGCATTTGGGTAAACTCCGGGAGCTGGTGATAGACAGGGAGGTCTGGTGTGGTGTGGTCCATGGGGTCGAAAGAGTCAGACATGACTGAGCAACTGAGCTGAACTGAACTAAGCTGATAGCAAATAATAATGTAAATTTCTGATTGGATTTTTAAATTGATAAATAGAATAATCATGACACAACTAGCTACCACTTACACAATGTAATTTAGAGAATATTTTTATAAACATTCAGGGAAACATATAAAAACATATTTGTGTGCCAGTTTTCCTTCCAGTGTTTGGAAATAATACCTTGCAAGAGGCATGCAATTTAGAAAGTGAATTTCATCATACCCTGGTATTTATGCTTTGCTTATCTAATATTTTGGTAATGTAGCTATATTTATGTAGAAGAGGAAACCGATGTGTAACATTGTCTTTACTTTGACCCTATTCCATTTTTTAAATTATAATTCTGTGAAAGAATAGTTATGCATTGTTTGACCAAGTGTCTCACTTTATCCTGTTAATATTATTAGGACCTAATACCAGTGATAATGTCCATTTATTCACTGCTCAGCATGTGACAAACATTAGTTAATTCTCACCAGGCTGTGAAAGAGCACTTGCTACTCACATTTTCATGGAAAAGCGCATAGAATTTTATTTTGGTTAGGGAAGCCTTGAGGATATGCTGGGGAGAAAAGGCCTGTAGATAAGCTGACAGAGAAAAGAATCAAAGAGAGGCTGCTAAACATAGATCAGGAGAGATTAATTCCTTCATCTCTTAAACTCTTTTGAATTCCTTAATTCCTTCAAAATAAATGAATATTTTCGTCTGAGGTGGAAAAAGAGGAGAGGGTTGTAGCAAATATTAATAAATTGTAAGGCAAACATAAATCGAGTTTGGTTGACTGTGATTATGTACTGTCTTTGGTTCTGCAACTCTAACAAAATACCATAGACTGGGTGGCTAATAAGCAACAAAAATTAATTTTTCATGATTCTGGAGTCTGGAAGTGTGAGATCGTGGTACCAGCCTGCTGAGGTTCTGGTGAGGTCTCTCTTCTGGGTTTCCAAGTGCCACATTCTTTTTTCCTCACATAGTGAAAATGGGAGAGGGAGAGAGGCAGCTCTCTAGGTGTCTCTCCTTTTTTATAAGAGCAGCAATTCCATTCTTGAGGATTCTGCCTTCGTGACCTGATTATCTCCTTAAAACTCTTAACTCCAAACACCATACATTGGAGCGAGGATTTCAACCTGAATTTTGCGGGGACATGAGCACGTACTATAACATGTACCAGTTTGTAAGTGTTGAAGATGCAGAAAAGATAGCAGATTGTGCTGACCCAAGACTATGAAGTTTTATGCAAGTTAGGACAGAAAGGCTAAAGTTTCAACTGAATGTTAACTAATTATTTGGTTTTCAAGTTAATCATTAGATATAGAACAATTGTGTGTACCTCACACCATTATAGAATAGTCTCTGCTCTAAGAATCTCACATCTAGAAGATAATACATACAGGCAAAGCTGTAATACAAGGAAATAAACTGTTAGTCCAATGGTGGATGTTAGAGTCAGTTAACGTGGCCAGTGTTCAGAATGATGTCAGAGAAATGTTAAGTTCAAAAATTCTCTTTAAATCTAGGATGTCCCCTCCATTGTAGGACACAGGATCATGTTGCATTTTTAAAAAATCTGCAAACTGTGAGTCATCATTCATTGTAAAACCGATCCAGATTTTATAGATATCAATTAAAATGGGCAAAAATGTATCTCTCCAAGGCCATAAATAAATGTGGAATAGTTATATTAGAATTCAAACTTCAAACTATAGCAAATTTAACATAATCTTGAAGAGACCCATTCTGAACTTAATACACAAAAAATGAATCCATTATTAATTACCTTCTCAATGCATCAGTACACGAAAACTTGTACAGTTCATGCCATTCAGTAGGCATGGTTCTCGGGGATCATCATTTTATTTACATTAGCTTCTGTGAAAAAATTGATTTCATGTTTGATAAATTTTAACTAAATGACTGCTGGTTTCATAGAATTCTGATGCATAAGGTCATTTGCTTTATAGATGGCAATTCTCTTTTTTAAAAAAAAATTTAAGTTCACAATTAACATGATTTAAGACTTACACTTACCTTGAGGATATTTTTAGATTGTGCTGTAAATGTTGGTCTGCAGGTACTAAAAATATACCTCAGTTTGTTCATTTATAGAAGCTAAGAGGCAAGGTTTATTTGATTCGTACTGTGCAAAAATGTGGCACTGGCTATATAAGGAGCAATTTGGCAACAGTAAACCATTTCAGAGCATCCATTCTTTCAGAAATAATGCCTGTTTTATTTCGTTGACTATAAGAAAGAATTAGAACTTTCCTGGCGTATGTACAGAAATGAGCTCATTAGCGTTGGAATATCTTCTTATAACTGTTGGGAACAAGAAAAGAAAAACCAATCTGTTTGTTCCTTGTTTCATATTCATGAGGCTGCTTAGAGGCAGTTTGATTGACACCGCTAGTATATGTTTTCTGCTTTCTTTAGATCAGGCTGAGGGTTTTGGTTCACCTATCACTCACTTCCACTTAGCTACCAACGTCTATTGTGGCTTTCTAAAATTGTGTTGTGATGAATTGCCCATTTGGGAATTTTTAGGACATCTTAATCCCAGCCTGACAGAAATCCCTTCGATAAATAATCTACCAACCCCTTCTGCCAAATACAAGTGGATCAGTGGACATAGATTTATGACAGCTTTCACAAATGAAAAGTAGTGGCAGGGAATGTATGCTTAGCCTACTCAGAATCCATGAATGGTCTCTATTTCCCAGTTTAATTTTTCCCCAGATATATTTGGTTGAAATGTGTCCTGCAGGATTTTCTTTAAAGCTCTTTGTGTGTGTGTGATGTGTGCATGTGCATGCCCCTGTGTGTCTGAATGTGCAGCTGCTTCATTGATTAAAAATATGGGAAATTATTTATAAAGAAATCACTGGAAATAATTTTTATTTATAATTTGGGATTTTCTTGGATAAATATATAACTAATAGAATCTGAATGATAAGAATAGGTCACTCATTTTAGGTGATTAAATTTTCTTCAAAGAAAGTGGTTTATATTGAAAAGCAGATGAAGTTACCTGTGGATGAGTTAAACTGATTATTTGAATCTATATCAAATATAGAAATAGCAAAGAAAAAGTTTTTGGGTAGATTAAATACTTGTAATATTTTTAATGTAAATTCTATTATTTATGATAAATTATTAAAAATAGCAAACCATTAATGCTATAGAATAAGCTTATGTCATAGAATAGACTTTAAGTACTGTTTCATGTGTATTATATACATACATATAATATGTTTTATTTATTGAACATTTAAAAAGTGAGAAGCAATTTTATGGAACAAATCTGAAAATTAGTATTTTTTTTTGGTATTTCTTACATTATCACAGTTAGACTGTGAATTTTGTCACTCTATTACAGAAGCACCATTCTTTCTATAAAGTGACAGCCACCTTTTCTCACCCTTAAGGCATATGGCACAAGTTCACAGCAAGTTAGAATGTGACATATTGCTTTTTCCCATTAAAACTTAGACAGCTTTATAAGCTCCATATGAGGCTGAGAGTTTTCTTCAGTAATGAAGAAAAGAGAGGGGCGCGCGCGCACACACACATTCCCCTCTCTGATAGTGTACTGTGTGTGTGTGTGTTTTTTTTTTCTTTTTTTTTTTGTATATATTTGTAAAAATACTGGGGGCAAAAAATAAAAGCAAGAACTATGGACTGGAAAAGTCTATAATTTACTAAATCCATAGAAGTAAGTTAATATGGGCATATTGTTGTTTTTTTTAAAAAAAAAAAACTGGATTTTTTCAGAAAAAATCCCAAAGAGGTTCTTCAATCCCTACTAAGTACCAGCTTCTTTTTCTTTGCCAACAGAGCTCCCTGTAGGTGACTGCAGCCTCATTAAGGCTCTAACACAAGGTCAGGAGTGAAATTGCTTCTGGCTTGGATAACTGAAAAAAATCAGAGCCTTCAAATGAATGCATTTGTGTTCAAATTAGACAGTAATACCAGTAATACATACTTTTTTTTTTTTTCCTTCTTCAAATCTTTCTTAATGAACCCTGAAAAGTATGACACGGGATAATTGTTAAATGAAGCCAAATGTTTTAGTTTTGTGTGGCACTGACATTAGGCAGAGCTTTTTCAGGTCATTGTCAGCTTATGTCCATACAATGATTTTGGTAAGGCTTGAGGGTGACTTGTTGAACCCACATCACAGAAGAATAAACCAAGGCACAGAGAGCGGTAATTTGCCTAAGATCACAGAGCTGCTGGGATCAGGTTTACTGAATTCTGTCTGTTTCACTTCGAGCCCTTGGATCATGTTTTCAACCAGGGGTTGATTAGTACCCCTCTTACCACAGTTTCTCCCTCTGCTTTCCCAGCGAGAGAGTTTGTGTGGGACTGTTTTGATTATCATAATATAACAGCTGCTGGCGTGTAGCGTGCGGGCCCAAGGATAGTTCCACACAACCAGGACTTTTTCTACCTGGATATTCTGTAATGCCTCTCTTGAGAAACATTCACAGTCGTGCACATGCCGGGAAAGTGGTTCTTATAATTTTATATGTATTTTTAAATTCCTGTTTTCAGGTATTTAATAAATAAGTCTAAGATTGTATGGTTAAAAAAATTTTATTCTCTAAAGAATGTTATAAATGAGAACTAGTAAAATAACAAATGAATAATTATAATTCCTCATTCCTCTTTTGACATTTAGCTATAATACATACTCATAATAACATATCTATATCTTTCTATACTTTTTAATATACTCCATTTGTTATTCTTCCAAATTAGAAATATTATCAGGACAGTAATTTTTACCCTCTTTTAAATTTGGTATCCCGTTATCATCCTATATTACCAAATGCCGTGGTTTGCTCCTGCTGTTCTGAGACTGAGAGGGAAGGTGATCAGCCTCAGGCTTTGCCTGAAGAAGCAACAGAAACTGTCCTGTTAGCAATTACATTTGCACTTTTTCTGGCCTGCATTTAACATTTGATTTGAAGGGTGCTAATTATTTTATTTTCTAAGTATCTAATTTGGTTTATGGAATGTTAATAGTGGTAGTATTGTTACAATTTGACAAATTAGGAAATAAAATATATAGGGTTGTTACTTCTAAAAAGTTATCACAATCAAGATAAATGTTTAATTTTATGGTTATTATAGACTTAACATCCTCTATCTTCCTCATTCATCAATGAGATAAAAAATTGGTAAATTTTTGACATTTTGCTATGTAATAGCATAGTTTTTGAATAAATAATATATGTAATATAGTTATCTGCCAATAAATAGCAATATATATGGCTTGTATGGAATTAATTGACTCTTGTTGTTTTAAAATATGCTTTTAGAAGCAACAGATTAGGAATTAGTTAATAAAGTTAAAAAGAACCCATAAAATTCATATTCATATTTTATTAAATACATATTTTAAGGTCATGATTAATAGAAGTTCAATATACCTCAGAAACAAAGTTTTCTTTGGACATTAATGGGAAATTTCCATTTTGAAGCACATTCTTGGTGCCTGTATCTTTCTTTTAATTAGCTAATTTTTAAAATAAAAATGTTTAATCTATCAAAATGAAGAAGATTCGAAAAGGCATATATAACATTGAAATTACTGTAGTGAATTGGTTGAATTTGATTTAGTCTTTTTTATGGGGACTGTTTCAGGGTTTGGCATAGCTCTATGGTTTTTGTGGTTAAACCTCTTAATACTTCAAGGCATCAATAATTGCACATTATATGAGTTGAATTTATATATGTGTAGATCTGTTTTTAAAAATTAGATTTTTTAAGGAAAACTTGTATTTGAAATGACATATAATATAAAAATAATTGTGACTGCCTGCATTCTTCTAGTAACATAGAATAAATTTTGGGTTTTAATAATTTCTGACTTGAAAATTAGTTGGTATTTCTTAAGAAGGGTATATAGTATGAATATTTTCTTATTTCACTTCTGTCTTCTTCCACTTGTGGTAGGACATAGTCATGTATCCTAGTTATTGTTGCAATTGCTTATAGAGTACAAACTGCCCAGAAATTAATATCAGAATTTCCCTGAGGGGTATTACAGTGAGCAGACTTAAAAGGATAAATTACTTGAGGGGGAAACTTAAAATAGCAGAGATCAGTGTATTATATTAAATTATGAGTGACAAAATAAGCAACATACAATACCAAGAGGTTAGAAAATGGAATACTGTGAAATAAATTTGTTAACCTGTATAAGTCTGTTTTGATAAATTGTTGGTGGCTGCTTGTTATCGTACATTTTTAAGTTTTTCATTGTGATAGTATTTTCCCACTTTCAGGGAATGAGAGATCACTTAGTTCGGAACAATAGTTAGCTGGAAGGAAGTAAAAATTTAGTATGTTTTCTTCTCCACTCTAGTAGAAGTGGTCTTTGTGTATGTGTGTGTGTAATTAATTTGTAGTATTGTATTAGTTTCCAGTGCGCAACAAAGTGGTTTAGTTATGTGGGTGTATGTATGTGTGTTTCTATGTATATACGTTTTCAGTTTTCTTTCCATTAAATGTTATTCCATGCTATTGAGTATAGTTCTGTGGGCTACACAGTAGGTCTTTGTTGTTTACCTCGTTTCTATATGGTTGTGTATGTTCATCTCAGACTCCTAATTCATTTCTCCCTTGTCCCTTGTGTCCCTTTCGATAACTGTAAGTTTATTCTGTCTGAGTCCAGTGGAAGCAGTCTTGATGAGCTAACAGTTCTATCAAGTCTTATAAATAAGCATTTACTATACATAGTTATATATAGTCACACTGTAAATATGCATCAATATAGTTTAATAATTATACACACACACATATAACTGAACCACTTTGCTGTATACTGGAAACTAACATTGTAAATTAAACTTCAATTTAAAATGAAAGACCATTTTTACTGGAGTGGAGAAGAATATCAACTAAATTTTTACCAAATTTATATATATATATATATATATATATATATATATATATATGTATGTATGTATGTATGTATGTAGAGAGAATGGCTTCCCAGGTGGGACAGTGATAAAGAATCCACCTTCCCATGCAAAGGATGCAAGAGATACGTGTTTGATACCTGGGTCGGGAAGATCCCGTGGAGGAGTAAATGGCCTCCCACTCCAGTGTTCTTTCCTGGAGCATTCTATGGACAGAGAAACCTGGCAGGCTACTGTCCATGGGGTTGCAAAGAGTCAGACATGACTGAGTATGTACACACACACACATGTACACACATATAGTTGTCTTAGGTCTCAGACCTCTAGGGAGAATCTGTGAGTTTGTATACTGGTCAGATTATTCAGACACATAATATATTGTTTGAAGTATTTTTTGTGAGTAATAACATAATCTCTAGTGATTAAAACAAACGTGATTAGAACTATGAGACACAAAATGCAAAAAATATACTTGAATTCCCTCAAGTGACCAGATTCTCCCTAGAGGTTTTGCTCCCCTTTCCTCCTTCATGCATTCATCAACCAATGATTACTGCAGAGGGGAAGACAAAAGGTCAGCCCCATCCCTATTCGGAGACCAGTTTCGTGGTGTGGTTCATACTAAAGTGTTTGCCATGGGATCCAGCTTACAGTTTTCTGTCCAGTAAATTAGAAAATAATATGTCTGTCAGTTCTCGTCTTTGCCTTACATATATATTCTGATTTATGGTTTACAAAGTTGTAACACATACATGATTCTAAATATTTCTCTTGTTTTTCAATTATAAAACTCAGTTTATTTTAGCAATGTATTCTGAAGCACCTAAGACATCAGATATTATTCAGAGAACCATAGATAAAGTAAAATGAAAAATATCCTATTTCCAGTCACGTCATAAATTACTCTTTGAGCGTTCCTAATTTTTATATCCTGCCACAGGACAGTGTTTTAAATTAAATGATGTTTAGTAAAGATTTACTGGCATATGATTTTTAATCTCTAATGAAATAATTTATTGTCTTTTGTGTTACAATAAGGTTATTTATGTGATAGTTAAATGCTTAATTAATTAGCCACAATTTTTCCTTGATTGTTTTTATCTAGTAGTGACGTTTCTACAATTTCTACAATGAATACTACAATTCATTAAGACAAGGATATCTTTCCTTAAAAAAATTACTGAGGATTATACAGTACATTTATTTATTCCCATGTAATGCTGTTACTCAAATTACCAAAAGAAATGCATTATTTCATCTCTGTACTCCTTTCCTCCCATTCTATCATATTTTCCTTGATTTTCAAACTCCTGACATCTTTTCCTTCAGATATGAAATAGAGGATGTCAGGTGGGAATTTCCTCAATTTCTTTGTCCAGCCTTTTCTCACCTGTAGCCATATTCATCCATCTCCTTTATTTCTGATTCAGGGAAATAATACTCTACTTTGCCCAACCTAGCAATCTTTTATTATGTGCATCTCTTTCACCTTTCTTTAAGGACTCTACTCCCCTCCAACTATTGCTTTTTTCTCCCGTTCTTTCTTTAAAGGGGGAAAAAAATACAGACCAACTAAGGCCATAAAAAACAAAAAGCCCAATGGCAGCAGTAACTCTAGGCTCTCTATATCCCAGTCCTCTCAATTTTGTCTCCTTCAGTTCAGTTCAGTCGCTCAGTCCTGTCCGACTCTTTGTGACCCCATGGACTGCAGCATGCCAGGCCTCCCTGTCCATCACCAACTCCCGGAGCTTACTCAAACTCATGTCCATTGAGTTGGTGATGCCATCCAACCAGCTCATCCTCTGTCGTTCCCTTCTCATCCCGCCTTCAATCTTTCCCAGCATCAGGGTCTTTTCAGATGAGTCGGCTCTTCCCATCAGGTGGCTAAAGTATTGGAGTTTCAGCTTCAGCATCAGTCCTTCCAGTGAATATTCAGGAGTGATTTCCTTTAGGATGGACTGGTTGGATCTACTTGCTGTGTAAGGGACCCTCAAGAATCTTCTCCAACACCACAGTTCAAAAGCACCATTTCTTTGGCGCTCAGCTTTCTTTATGGATGTGTCCAACTCTCACATCCATACATGACTACTGGAAAAACCATAGCTTTGACTAGACGGACTTTTGTTGGCAAAGTAATGTCTCGGCCTTTTAACATGCTGTCTAGGTTGGTCAAAACTTTTCTTTCAAGGATCAAGTGTCTTTTAATTTCATGGCTGCAATCACCATCTGCTATGATTCCACTGTTTCCCCATCTATTTGCCATGAAGTGATGGGACCAGATGCCATGACCTTAGTTTTCTGAATGTTGAGTTTGAAGCCAACTTTTTCACTCTCTTCTTTCATTTTCACCAAGAAGCCATTTAGTTCTTCTTCACTCTCTGCCTTGATTGTGGTGTCATCTGCATATCTGAGGTTATTGATATTTCTCCCAGCAGTCTTGATTCTAGCTTGTGCTTCATCCAGCCCAGTGTTTCTCATGATGTACTCTGCATAGAAGTTAAATAAGCAGGGTGACAATATACAGCCTTGATATACTCCTTTTCCGATTTCAAACCAGTCTGTTGTTCCATGTCCAGTTCTAACTGTTGCTTCCTGACCTGCATACAGGTTTCTCAGGAGGCTGGTCAGGTGGTCTGGCATTCTCATCTCTTTAAGAATTTTCCACGGTTTGCTGTGATCTACATGGTCAAAGGCTTTTGAATAGCCAGTAAAGCAAAAGTAGATGTTTTTCTGGAACTCTCTTGCTTTATCCATGATCCTACAGATATTGGTAATTTGATCTCTTGTTCCTCTGCCCTTTCTAAATCCAGCTTGAACATCTGGAAGTTCTCGTTTCACGTGCTGTTGAAGCCTGGCTTCAACAGTGCAATTGTGCAGTAGTTTGATCATTCTTTGGCATTTCCTTTCTTTGGAATTGGAATGAAAACTGAGCTTTTCCATTCCTGTGGCCACTGCTGAGTTTTCCAAATTTGTTGCCAGCACTTTCACAGCATCATCTATTAGGATTTGAAATAGCTCAAGTGGAATTCCATCACCTCCACTAGCTTTGTTTTTAGTGATGCTTCCTAAGGCCCACTTGACTTGGCTTTCCAGGTTGTCTGGCTCTAGGTGAGTGATCACGAATCATAATTATTTGGATCATGAAGATCATTTTTGTATAGTGCTTCTGTATATTCTTGCCACTTCTTCTTAATATCTTCTGCTTCTGTTAGGTCCATACCATTTCTGTCTTTATTGTGGCCATCTTTGCATGAAATGTTCCCTTGGTATCTCTAGTCTTTCCCATTCTATAGTTTTCCTCTCTTTGCATTGATTGTTGAGGAAGGCTTTCTTATCTCTCCTTGCTATTCTTTGGAACTCTGCATTCAAATGGGTATATCTTTCCTTTTCTCCTTTGCCTTTCACTTCTCTTCTTTTCACAGCTGTTTGTAAGGCCTCCTCAGACAACCATTTTGCTTTTTTGCATTTCTTTTTCTTGGGGGTGGTCTTGATCCCTGCCTCCTGTACAATGTCACGAGCCTCTATCCATAGTTCTTCAGGCACTCCATCTGTCAGTTCTAATCCCTTGAATCTAATTGTCACTTCCACTGAATCTTTTTTACATCACCATTCCTCATACCCTTGGGTTTAATCTTGTTTCCCATTGTTGTCTCCCTACTGTATCATTGTGATAAGTACCTAACAGAAATCTCTACCTCGGATATATCTCTCCTATCTATCTTTCCAAACATCCATCATAGAATTCTTTTGTGGTTTGCCTTTGTGATCATTCTAAACCTCATATCATATAAACCTGATTGTTGACATTAGAGTCTTCTTATCTGGAAATTTTGCCTAGGGTCCAAAGCTGAGAATTATGAGTGTAAAGTATCCTTGTTCTAAAGAGAGTATTAGACTGTGTATGTAGCGTTTGAAAACAGTCCTTCTGAAATCTGTTTCTAGCTTTTGCTAATCTCCTCCCTTGAGGCTAGATAATAAAAAGTGAAGAGAATACCTGGTGTGAGTCAACAAGTCCCCAGCCAAAAGAGCCTGACTTGAATGATCAGAATCTAGGCTGGATGGAGAAACTTACCTGCCATTCCAGGGGTGGGAATCACCATTTCTATGCAACCACATTGAGAGATCTCCAGGGAGGGAATTTCTGTAGAATGGTTAAGGTTTCCTGGGAAACAGATTCAGCACTGGAATTCCTTCAAACCCACCCACAGCAAATTATAACTCTTCAGCCAAAGGGGACCTTTCTGCCATTATTTCTTCTTCTTCCCCTGAGCCAAACTATTAAGGGTTGCATCAAGTGTGGGAGGTAGTCTTAGAGCCTGGTGTATAAATAGTGTTAGTTATTCTGTAGATTTTTCAACCTGAATTAGGACAAGAGGGTACAATGTTCAATCTGATAAAGATTTCCCTAGGCAAGAGGTTTTTTGCTTCTTAAGATCTGAAATTACAGAATCAGAGGGGATAATATTCTGACTTAGGGAAAGGAGATTTGATGTTGCAAGGAAGAAAGGCAGTTACTTGCATGATAGTGTCCTAGAGACCTTTAAAAATAATCCAGTTCTGATAGCAGGCAAAATCTTTAAATATTTGTTCCCTATTTATCTAGCCGCATCTTTTATCACCAATCCTTCAAAACCAAACTGTATATCTTATCAAAACACTTTGAACACCCTTCATCATCACCTTCCTTACTTAATTAACTCCCATTTGATGTTAAGAAAATTCAGGAATCACCTTCTCAAGGACACTTCCCATAATATCACACCCCACGTCATTTTACGTTAGATGTTCCCATTTATATTTTTCTGGCACCTTACTCACTCCCATCCAATCACTCATCAACCTGGATAATGGTGGTTTTGTCTTTCTCCCTTATGAGACTATGTGATTCTTTAATACACAGACTCTCTTTTGTATTTACATCCCTGACACCAATTGTAGTGTCTTTTTTTTTGTAAGTGAAAGTTAATTGTTAATGGCATTTTTGAATTGATATATATTATAAATCTGAAGAAATACGTGGAAATATATGGAGTCTAGTTCACTAATTGAATCATTTAAAAATTGCAGAGCAAAAACATTTTCTGTAGAAGAGTAAAATTCACAAAGCTACCTTTGTATTCCTTCTTGTGTCGCTGCTCTCCCTACCCCTCACCCTCATTCTGTCTCAGTCTCTCCTTGTGCTGAGCAGATAGAAAGCTACACTATAGAAGTGCTGCTTACCTTCCATCTATCAAGCACTTTCACTGTATCTTATCTCGTTATACACTCTAGATACACTAGAGAGTTGCTTTTCATTATAGGTTTGCAGCCCTTTCTTACAGAGAATATTATTCTCTTTACTCTATCTCTTTGCCTTGATATGACCTTTGCCAAACATTGTTATTATGCCTTTTCCCCAAATCTGATCTGAACATGTTTTTGAAATTAATTTTTTATTAAAAATGCCATAATATGTATCAAATAAAAATATCACGTAGTTTTATTTGCCTCATCTTCTCATTAAGATTTCTGATGCTTCTGCTTTAACTTTAGCTTACTAGCTGCAATTAATTAAAAAAAAAACTTAAGGAAACATTGGTATGAGATCCACCATTTTAATACCTCAGCTATTGAATGTTTTTTCCACATGCAGAAACACCTATGCATGCAAATCATTTTAGGATGAATTTTTTGTTTTTTTTTTTTCAGCTGTTGCAGTATAGGAAGTAGAGATGTATTTGCTTAATCCTAGGTGAACTTGAGAAAGTTCATTTATTGTTATTTGCTATTTTTGCACAAAGCATAATTACGTTTGTCATCTTGAAGGATAGAGTTGTGGCAGTCACAGGAGCCTCTGTGCCCTGATGTGACTCCCAGAAGCACTTGGGGAGGCAGACCCAACTGGAGGTTGCTTGTGGTAGCAAATACCCAGGTCCTCTGAGCAGCTCATGGAAGAACACCAGAGACTCTGCTAATGACTGGTACCAACCTCTGTGGATACACATAGGACTTTCAGCAACTGCTTTGAGATCCTGCTGGTTGGTTAGTTTTAGAGATTTAATTCAACACAAAATTTGTTATTTAAGGGAATTTGCTACCAGAGCAGCAATGTAATCTCCTCATTTTGATGCCAAATTTATTATAATGATGCATGTTAGCATGTTAGTCGCTCAGTTGTGCCCGACTCTTTGCGACCCCATGGACTGCAGCCCACCAGGCTCCTCTGTCCATGAGATTTTCCAGGCAAAGATACTGGAGTGGGTTGCCATTTCCTTCTCCAGGGGATCTTCCCAACCCAGGGATTGAACCCGGGTCTCCTGCACTGCAGGCAGATTCTTTACTGACTGAGCTCCAGGGATAGTCCAACCCAATCTGAAAGAAGTTAGTTGAACAAATGTTACTTTAAAAAAAAATTATAAAATAAAAATGATAAAACATGCATAAATACAAGGAATACTTGCAAAGCATTTATTCATATTAGTGTGTGTATTTATGTGTGTGTGTATATATATGTTCTTAGGTTTTATTTGGGAACATCAAATGAATTTTTTGGTTTTAAAGCAGCTAATCAAAGATAAAGTTAAACATAATAAATATCATAATTAGCTATCATGCTAAATTTGTTTTTAGTATTAATAATATGTACTATTTCCATGTTGAATTTTAGGTGAAGTTGAAAGGATAGAAACTCAGGCATTCTCCAGTGTTTCCAAAACATTGCTAAAATTATTTTAAAAACTCTTAACTATGAAATGCAGTGCATTAATTTTAATACTCATTTCAATGTAGTATGCATTTTTGTACATTACGATGTGTTCAAGTATAGTACATGTTTTGTGAAGATTCATTGTTTTAATGTACTATAGAAATCAGACTTCTCATTTTGTCCATGCTGAATCTTTATTAGACTTAAAAATACTCCTACAAACCCACACGTCTCAAAAAACTTGGCAAACTACAATGAAAGCAATTTTTGTTAATTCCAAACTCTGTTAAAATTTTCCAGATATTTGTCAGTTTGCCTGGGTCTATTTCGGACACACATGTTAAAAGAGATTAATTTTCTCTTGTCATATGGCCATTAGCTTTAAAAAAAAAAAAATCTCGATAATGTATAAATGTGTATTGTTTGAAATTACTTCAGAAGAATTTCCAGCTGTGTCTACCATTAATACTATTCAAACACTTCTCTTACCTGTTTGGCCTTCTTTGATGTTTCGAATTATAAGGAGTTAGAGGCTATTCTACTTAATGCCGTTTTCTGTCCAAATCTAGCTATAAAGCTTCAGGATAAAATTTGTATACCCTTGAGATCAGCGTATCACTCACCAATATAGGTGGGCAGAAGAAACATCACACGAAAGGGATTAGGATTTAGATTAGAAATGTAGTTCCAGTTTATCTATTGATTCAGAGGTAAACTTGGTAACTTTAATGTAATAAGAAAATTATGACTAAAATATCATTAATCAACTAGTATTTTTTATATAGGTCAGGATTTTAGATGTCATTGTATGGTTGTGTGTGTGTATGTGTGTGTGCATGCACACGCTTGTGCACACACAGTGTTTCATTCAGATGTTGAAATAAATTTTTTAAAAAAGGAATCACTGCTCAAGTTACTAGCACTCAAAACTCTATGTAGAAAATGCAGAGACAATGGAGCATACTGAATAAAAGAAATAAGAAAACCTATCAGGGAGTTGGCCTCTGCCAAAGGGAGTTGATTTGATACTTACACCGCCATTATTTCAGCTTGTGACCTGTACATTTTGGGATCAGTTTTAAATCATCTTGGATGCTGACATTCTGTTTTCTTTACTGGTTCCATTGATCCTTGTACTTAAGAAATAGATATTTCTCAAAGATTAACTCTCGACTCTCTTTGCCATCCTCTATTTTGTAGACTCCTTCTAGGATCACATTTAATATTTTCACAGAGAAGATGACTGTCAAGTCAATACTTCTGCATTTTTAAGCTATTGTTCCTCATTCCAAAACATTAAAATCTTACTCAAATTTCCAGATTTCACATATATCTCAAAATCCCAAACTACCCAAACCAAAGAGTTAATATTTCCCCCAGAAAGTCCTTCCTCAAGGTTTTGTGCCTTTAAAAGCAGCAATGTTATTTTTGCATTGAAATTCTGCTTCCACAGTTGTAGCCTTTTTCTTACATACCTTTTTGGCCCCAAAGAAGCTAAATATGTTTCTTCAATTTCCCAAAGTGATCATGTGTGTCTTACTGAAGATTTCAGGGGAAAGTTATAGTAAGGGATTAACTCTGCCACAGAAGTCATGCTAAATTGAAAATTAAGCTTCTCAATTTTTTAAAATTTTTTTGACTGTCCCCAAATGAGAAATTGTCCCTAGTTACTCATTCTGTCTGCTCTATTTATACATACAACCTTGAAGTGTCGTCTTTCCTTCCTAATACCCTCCAGAATTTCCTTCCTCACCTACCTTCCTTAGAACTGTAATTTCATTTTACCTACAGAGAAGAATTCTGGTTTTCTTAACTTGATTCCCAAACTTGTGTATGTAAAGCCAACTAGATGCACAGCAGAACAAAATGCATTTCTTTTTCATAGGATTTAGTCTCCTTAGGAAAAATTCATTTTTTCTAGGACTAATTTTTTGTGGTGCTAGCCATACTTATTCTGCTTCTTCCCTATGCAGTCCCCATATTCCATTTTGATTTAGAAATTGAAATTAACTTTTTGTCAGTCTTTTTTCTTATGAAGCAAACACTGTCTGGACCATCGTTTCTTAAAAAAATAGTCACCATTTATAAAGATTATATTTGATAGTAAATGAAACTATATTTAATATATATATATTTCTATTTCCTGTAACATAACAGACCTCAGGCCTGCTGGGAAAAGGTTTTTACACTTTGAACATGGTGATAATAATGCCATTGATGGGGTTAGTGTGCGATTATCTAGCACCATTCCTGGCACTCAGCACTAAGTGCTTAAAAGTCACATTCTCATTTTTTCTTTGGAACCCCAGTGTTGACTAAGTGAGTTTAGGATACTCCATTAATCATCCCATTAAACTTTTTTTTTTTCCTTTTCTCTTTCTCTACATTAAATTGTGAAATTCTTGAGGGCAAGAACTGTATCTTGGTGCTTAAAGATATGTACATATATCTCACAGAACAAAGTGGATTTGGGTAAAGAAGACTCACGATTTTTTACCTACATGGATTTCTGAAAATGTGACTTTAAGAAGTTCCTTGTAGTATGTGGTGAGATTGTTTTGGAGAGTTGTGGGGCTTAAACTCTCAGTAAGTAGTGATAATTTTTCTGTGGATTTCTAAGATGATCTGAGTCCAAATTGAGAGAAAATCATATCTGACTAAAGTTGTTTATTGCAGCCTCTCCTTTGAAATATATTAATTAATACTGTGATTCATCTTTTCCATTTTCTTTACTTTTCTTTGTCCTTGTCTTTTGATTAGCTGCTTTCAAATGCCCATTTATGCTTGAAGATTATTACGCAGGCACACATTCACACACACACACACACACACACACACACACACACATATGCTCCATTAACAAGAGAAAAGGAAATTAGTTGGGTTTATTCATACTTTGATGTTTTACATTTTTTTCTTTGATTTTAAAAGATAAGGAATACTTTTAAAGTCAAAATTTTCCTGGATAGAAGGTGGAAATGAGTGGAAAGAAAAACCAAAAGTTTTGTACAGGATAATATTCAAAGCAGCTTGCCTATGTTCTTTGAGTTTGAAGGTGGTGATTAGTTTTCAGATTTAGAAAAGTGAGAGACAACCTAATTAAACACCTTTTTGCTGAAAAGCGGCTCAATAAATTCAGATTGCCTTGGGAAGCTCTCAAAGCTTTTATCAGGAAACTAATACTGCAAAAGTCTTCTAAATTAATAGCTTTTGAAAAATTATTTCCAAGGCTGGAAATAGATTATAAAGATATTTAAATAAATATGCCTGCTAGGATATCCTTACATTGACTAGATACAAAAATATGTATTAAAATGTATGAAATATACAGTCAGTAAAAGTGTAAGTATGTATTTCCTAGTAGTAGTTAAGGTGAATTAACTTAAAAGGTAACTTTTTGACCCCTTAGCTCTCTGATATTTGTTTACAAATCTTTAGTAATTATATATGAAGAGGGTCATATGGAGATCAGGATGAAGAAAGAAAAGCAAATCTCTATAGATACTAGATTTATTTGAGTTGTACATAAAACCTTGATCTTCTTTTTAAGCATATGTTTACTATTGCACTCATTGGCAGTATTCTTACTAAATGTGAATCATTTACCTGTAAATATAGTGGAACAGATTTTGTAATTTTGTGGTATCATTTGATAGCATACCTTCCTTTCTAACAAAAATCCTTTTGGGTTGGTTACCTTATTCAGTGCCCAGACAGAAGGGTCTTTATCTAATTTGTTTTCTCACTCCTTTGTGAGAGGAATAGCCTCTAAAATCCTTTCCAATCTTTAATAAAATAAGATTTTATGGCTTGATTTTTTATCATAATGCCAAGAGGACATGGTGATGGGTTTAGGATATTGGAGGATTCCCTTATTCAATTGAAAATAGTCCAGGGTACTAGAAGAGAATATTTAATAAGATGATATTACAATTTGAAGAGAGCAGGAGATTACAGTTAGATAATGAGTAATAGTGGTGTAAACAAATCCACACACTATTGGGTTGATTAAATTTACCTTTCTGGGAATTGAATATATGGTGGTCTTTTATATTACAAATGAGATTTGAGGAAAGTTAATGAAGCTGAATCCTCATTAGATGGCCATGCTTTTCTGCCTGTTTGATTGATAGCAAAGGATTGCTATTGTCTTTTAGTAATTAATCTCCTTTGTGTCATAGAACACATTTTTTATTTAAAACAATTTATTCAAAGTTAATACAATTATGGATATAAAGCAATTAAACATTGGCTCACATTCAGGATAAAGAAAAACTAATTGATAAGTTGATTTTTCCATGCATAGAGCAAGAGCAGTACCATATTACTGTGGAGATAATTCTGTGCATGTGAATAGCAGTATTATTTTGGCTTCTAAGATTGTTACTTTTAAAGTTATAAAATTTTTTATCATTTAATAAAGAGTCCAAAAATGCAATTTCCTGTAGTTGGACACTACACTACTCGATTTCATATTCTCTAACAGAATTTTTTTTTTCAAGGTAAGGCAGGTTTAGCTAATAATAAATAATAAATTCATTTTAAATTGCTTATCTTTGAAATGTATCTGTGATAAAATTTATGGTTCCCATCATTTCATTTATTTACTGTAAATTTTTAATTCATAACTTAAAAATAATTTAAATTCTAAAGAAAAATCATATCTGAATTTTTTACAGCTATTTAAAAATATTTTATAGAAATGGGAGGAACAGGGATGGCATTTTAATTTTTTTTTTATTCTTATTATAATCTTTTATTTTTTACTGGGGTATAGCCAGTTAAAGCAATGTTGTGATAGTTGCAGGCGAACAGCAAAGGGATTCAGCCATATGTATACATATATCCATTCTCCCCCATATCCCCCTCTCTTCCAGGTTGAGGAATGGCTTTTTTTTTTTTCCAGATTAGTAGTGGATGATTCTGATACAGTAAAAAATAAAGACTAGTAAATTGGGTATTTTGCCAATATGATTGACTGATTTACACATCTTAGTGATTTTCCAAATCCTTAGAGGAAAAATTATACACATGGGGGAGGAGCACACAACATGCAGTTTTATCTACCATACAATGTGATACATTCACCCCTAATGTATTAGCAAAAGCAGAAAATAAAAGGAGTATTTCCGTAGCAACATTCTCAAAACACAAAATTTTCCTGCTAAGATCAGATTTTTTTTTTCTCTTCTGAGCCAACAACCCACCCACCAAATTGGCAGCCTGTGAGTTAATTAAACTCAGAGGTAGATTATTTCAAAGTAAAAAAAAAATAAGATAACATAGCAGGAATGATAAATAGTTTACAAGCACTTAGAGAGTAGCCTGCGGTAAAGGAAGCAAATCTCCTTTGACAGAAGAAGAATCAAAGGGAGAGTGGTTGGAGAAGGAGAGCTGAAGTTGGCAAATCATTATTGTGAAATTAAACGGATAGAGGGTGCTGAAGCAGCTGTAATCTGACAGGATCTTGGGTGCACTGCAGTTTATTTAGACTATTGTGATATATAACTGTTTGATTATACTTCAATAAAATGAAAAAGCTCCTTGTTCCTGTTCTTAATTTCTGAAAGCTTTTGTTGACAAGGATATCTTTCACTATTATGTTTGTTTAGCAAAAATCTCATCTAATGCCTAAACAATTCTGCAAAAGGGTACTATTATCTGTTTTATAGATAAAGAAACAGAAGTGCAGAGAAATTAAATAACTTGGCCCATATTTTCAGTGTCAATACTTTTTTAATGGTCTCCTGAATTCTTCTTGAACAAGTCCTGCAGAAAAAAATTTTTTTAATGTTTTTGACCATTTGGCGTATTTTATTTTTTATTTTTATCTTTTTAATTTAACTTTATTTTTAATTTATTTATTTTAATTAGAGGCTAATTACTTAACAGTATTGTGGTGGTTTTTAAACTAACCTCACAATTAAGTGCAGAATAGCTGAATACTTTCTGTAATATCTTTGGTTACTATGTAATATTATGAAGCTACTGCATTTACTGTTACTTTAAATTTATGTTCTGCCCTCTCTAGTTATTTGTTCAAAGAGCAGCTTAGAGCAATGGCAGGTAATGAATTTCTGTCTGTCTGTGAGTTGATTTAGAGGGTTAATATTTCAGGCTGTTTTAAAACTAATTATGACAGGGGAAATACAGTTATAAACACTTTATTGGTTATAATTGCTGAAAGATGTTATATCTGAAAAGAAATGATCCTTTACTAATAGGATAAACCTTTTAAGTTTTCAGTATAGGATATCACAAAAAATTTGGTAGATTTTTCAGTCCACCCTTCTTGATAGGCTTCCTACTGGCTCAACTGGTAAAGAATCCGACTGCAATACAGAAGACCCTGGATTGATTCCTGGGTTGGGAAGATCTCCTGGAGAAGGGATAGGCTACCCACTGCAGTATTCTTGGGCTTCCCTTGTGGCTCAGCTGGTAAAGAATCCACCTGCAATGCAGGACACCTGGGTTTGATCCTTGGGTTGGGAAGATCCCCTGGAGAAAAGAACAGCTACCCACTCCAGTGTTCTGGCGTGGAGAGTTCCAAGGACTGTATAGTCCATGCGGCTGCAAGGAGTCAGACACATGACTAAGCGGCTTTCACTTCTTGATAGTCTCTCCCCCCCTCCCCCACTTAGTATCAGTTTATTGCTAAATATGTAAACTTATAGGTATGCATATATAAAACTAAAGATACATTATAAACATATATTCTTTGACCAGGTGTATTTATTTGTATTCCTGCTTCTGGTTATGGTCTTTGAAGAGAGTTGAAGCCTTTAGCTTTACCTTCTTTTTTTTTTCTTAAAAACAAACAAACAAAAAAGGTCAAAATAAAGTGTCAAGAAATAATTTCAAAGGTATTTCTTACCTACTATATTACATCTTTTAAAAAATTATGTCAATTTGCATCATGTTCAATTAAATAGTGTTTTTGTTATTTTCATAGACTAGTAAAACTCAAGTGAACTTTGGTGCATTCCTAGACTTGTGAGGCAGAGCCTCACGCAAAGCATCAGACAGTAAAAAGCGGTCTTTCCACATCTTTTTCCTTCTTTTTAAAGTGGTTATATACTTCACCAGTTCTTTTATATTACCTGCTTCCTACAAAATTTGATCCCTTTTTAGAAGTACAGCCTTTTCCCACATTCTCACTTGCCTACGCTTCTGTGGTTTATGCTATATTTGCCAACCAACATATAAAAACCAAAATGAAGCCCTGCAGCCTATAAAAGTACCTGCAAATTGTGAGTGGTGGGCTTAAAAGAGCTAAGAAAGTTTAGCCCATTGAGTGTCCTGTATACAAGAAAGAAGGGAAATGGGAAGGGAAGGATACAGGAAGTAAGGGAAGAAAGAAAGAACTGTGAGACTATAAGGCAGTGTGTTTTGATAATATATTCAAAGAAAAATAGTAAGATAATTTTAGACATAAAGTTCAATTTTATTAATTTCAATTCATCATATTTTAGTATATTTTTATTGAAGATTCAAAGATACTTCTCCAGTTTCTGATACACATTTAACACTCTGTTCTGTAACATTATGCAGTTATTTTGCATGTTTTTCAAACTGGCAAGTATTGTTTTCAGTATTTTAATGCTTTGAAATTAAAGTTAATGATCTCAGATACAAAGTTCATTAACTGTATTAATCAGTAAAAGTAAGGCTCTAAATTATAAGTAGACTTCTGAATTGGTATCTTGTGATTGGGGTTAATCAAATCAGGGATTTTTGCCTCGTGTATTCTCTAGTATATCTGATTTGCAAGGTTTATTATTTAAAAAAAAGACTTTAGAACAAATAGTTTATTCTTGTTTTATTTCTTACAGCTATAAGAGCTCACTGTTAATAGAAACTTCAGTAGAACAGTGCTCTGACCTTTTGTTTTAGAACAGTGCTTCTCAAACTTTAGTTCACATAAGAATCACAGGTAGGGTCCAAAGATGGTGGAGGAATTGTATAGGAAAACCACTTTCTCCCTCACAAATTCATCAAAAGATCATTTGAATGCTGAGCACCTTCCACAGAACAACTTCTGAATGCTGGTGGAGGACACCAGGCACCCAGAAAGGCAGCCCATTCTCTTCGAAAGGAGGTAGGACAAAATATAAAAGACAAAAAGAGAGAAAAAAGAGTTAGGGATGGAGACCTGTTCTGGGGAGGGAGTCATGAAGGAGGAGGTTTCCAAACAGCAGGAAACCCTCTCACAGTGGGTCTGTGGGGAGTTTTGGACTCTCAGACGGCAACATAACTGGGAGGGGAAAACAAACAAACAAACAAAAAACCCCACAGAATACGTGCCTAACCACAACTTCCAGTGAAGAAGTAGCCCAGACACTTGCATCTGCCCCAGCCAGTGAACAGGGGCTGGACAGGGAGGCGTGGGTTGCATGCTTAAGGTAAGGACTGGACCTGAATATCCTGAGGACAATCTGAGGGAGCTAACATGAGATAGCAACCCAAACTGTGGGATAGCCAGAGAGGGGGAAAAAAAAGAGAGAGAGAGAACTTTGCCGCAGAAAGCTCTAAACTAAGGCATAGCCTGGCTCGCTCACAGAACAAAGGATTGAGCAAATACCAAAAGAGAGCTAGCTGGGTGTGGACAAGCCCTTCCCACCGCCAGAGGCAGAGAGGCAAGCGGGCAACAGTCAGAGCTGGAAGGCAAGGGGCAATCTGGGGCAAAGAGACAGCACCCTCCACCAAACTGTGAGCAGGCTCCCAGTTGCTAACCAGGTCTTCCTGGGGTCCTGGATGGTTGACATCTGCCAGGAGGGTCGCAGCCAGAGATCAGCTCCCCAGAGGAGACACACGGGACACCTGAGAGAGCCCTTCTGCGGTGCACCCAGGAAATCAAGCTGCCAGGACCAGGCAGGTGGTTAAGACCCATGGCCCACCTGGGGCAGTGCGCTTGCCAAGCACCTGGGTACCTGAGCTGTTCGGACCTGGGAAGGGCACAAAATGCACGCCCAACCAATTCTGTGCCTTTGTGGAGTACCCGGGAACCTGAACCTGAGCAGTTTAGACCTGGGAAGTGCACGAAATACAGGGCCTGCTTTGGACAGCACCTCTACAGAGCAACCTAGAGAGGAAGCACAGGCCACTGTGAGCTGGGACAAACCCCGTGTGGTCCATACACTGCAAGCACTCCCCACAAATGCCAGTGATATTTGTTTGCAACTTTCCTCCCTCCCCACAATACAACTGGACAAGTGAGCCTAAATTAGTGACCACCTTCCCCTTGTGTCAGGGCGGACAATAGACACTGAAGAGACTTTCAAACAGAAGAAGCCAAAATAAATGAAGAGGGAACCACTCTGAAAGTGACAGGTGCAACAGATTAAAACCCTGTAGTTAACATTGACTAAGCATTGGAAGGGTCATACAGACCTTGACAAGAAGTATAAGCTGGAACAAGGAGCTATCTGAAACTGAACTGACCCCACACTACCCTCCACAGCTCCAGAAAAACTCCTAGATATATTTTTACTATTATTTTTTTTTTTATTTTTATGTTCTTTATTACTCCTTTAATTTTCATTTTTATAACCTACTATTACCTTGCAAAGAGAGACACCCTGTTTTTGAAGCAAATTTCATATATATATTTTTTATAATATAGGCTTAAATCCAAAACTTGAGAACACCAGAAAACTGACTCCAGGGAACATTAATTGACAAGAGCTCATCCAAAAGCCTCCAAACCTACACTAACCAAGCTCCACCCAAGAGCCAGCAAGTCCCAGAGCAAGACATACCATGCTAATTCTCCAAGAACACAGGAATGCAGCCCTGAGCATTAAAATACAGGCTGCCCAAAGTCACACCAAACCCATAGATACCCCCAAACTCACTACTGGACACTTCATTGCACTCCAGAGAGAAGAGATCCAGCTCCACCCACCAGAACACAAGCTTCCCTAAGCAGGAAACCTTGGCAAGACACTAGTCCAACAATACCCATAGGGAGCAACCTCCACAATAAAGAGGAACCACAAGCTTCCAGCCTGCAGAAAGGCCACCCCAAACACAGCAATCTAAATAAGATGAAACGGCAGAGAAATACCCAGCAGGTAAAGCAGCAGGATAAATTCCCACCAAACCAAACAAAAGAGGAGGAGATAAGGAGTTTACCTGAAAAACAATACAGAATAATGGTAGTAAAGGTGATCCAAAATCTTGAAAGCAAAATGGAGTTACAGATAAATAGATTAGAGACAAGGATTGAGAAGATGCAAGAAATGTTTAACAAGGACCTAGAAGAAATAAAAAAGAGTCAATCAATAAAGATTACCACAATAACTGAGATCAAAAGCACTTTGGAGGGAACCAACAGTAGAATAACTGAGGCAGAAGATAGGATAAGTGAGGTGGAAGATAGAATGGTTGAAATAAATGAAGCAAAGAGGAAAAAAGAAAAAAGAATTAGAAGAAATGAGGACAACGTCAGAGACCACTGGGACAATGTTAAACGCCCCAACATTCGAATCATAGGAGTCCCAGAAGAAGACAAAAAGAAAGGAAGGGTATGAGAAAATACTTGAGGAGGTAATAGTTGCAAACTTACCTAAGATGGGGAAGGAAATAGCCACCCAAGTCCAATTAACCCAGAGAGTCCCAAACAGAATAAACCCAAGATGAAACACCCCAACACACATATTAATCAAATTATGAAGGTCAAACACAAAGAGCAAATTAAAAGCAACAAATAAGACACAAGGGGATTCCCATAAGGATAACAACTGATCTTTCAGTAGAGACTCTTCAGGTCAGAAGGGAATGGCAGGACATACTTAACATGATGGAAGAGAACAACCTACAACCCAGATTACTGTTCCCAGCAAGGATCTCATTCAGATATGACGGAGAAATCAAAAGCTTTACAGCCAAGCCAAAGCTCAGAGAATTCAGCACAAACAAACCAGCTCTTCAACAAATGCTAAAGGATCTCCTCTAGACAGGAAATACAGAAAAGGTTTATAAATTTGAACCCAAAACAACAAAGTAAGTGGCAACCAGATCATACTTGTCAATAATTACTTTAAATGTAAATGGGTTGAATGCCTCAACCAAAAGACAAAGACTGGCTGAATGGATATAAAAGCAAGACCCTATATATGCTGTCTAAGAGACCCACCTCAAAACAAGGGACACACACAGACTGAAAGTGAAGGGCTGGAGAAAGATATTTCATGCAAATGGAGAACAAAAGAAAGCAGGAGTAGCAAAACTCATATCAGATAAAATAGACTTTGGAAATAAAGGCCATGAAAAGAGACAAAGAAGGACACCACATAGTGATCAAAGGATCAATCCAAGAAGAAGATATAACAATTATAAATATATATGCACCCAACATAGGAGCACTGCAATATGTTAGGCAAATGTTAACAAGTATGAAAGGGGACATTAACAGTAACACAGTAATAGTGGGAGACTTTAATACCTGACTCACACCTATGGATAGATCAACCAAACAGAAAATTAGCAAGGAAACACAAACTTTAAATGATACAATGGGCCAGTTAAACCTAATGGATATCTATAGGACATTTCACCCCAAAACAATGAATTTAACCTTTTTCTCAAGTGCACACAGAACCTTCTCCAGGATAGATCACATCCTGGGCCATAAATATAGCTTTGGTAAATTAAAAAAAATTGAAATCATTTCAAGCATCTTTTCTGATCACAATGCAGTAAGATTAGATGTCAATTACAGGAAAAAAACTATTAAAAATACAAACATATGTAGGCTAAATGACACACTTCTGAATAACCAACAAATCACAGAAGAAATCAAAAAAGAAATCAAAATATGCATAGAAACAAGTGAAAATGAATACACGACAACCCAAAACCTATAGGATTCAGTAAAGTAGTGCTAAGGGGAAGGTTCATAGCAATACAAGCTTACCTCAAGAAACAAGAGAAAAATCAAATAACCTTGCTTTACACCTAAAGCAACTAGAGAAAGAAGAAATGATTAGTAAAATGGTTAGTAGAAGGAAAGAAATCATGAAAACTAGGGCAGAAATAAATGAAAGAAAAACAACGGAGACTATAGCAAAAATCAACAAATCTAAAAGCTGGTTCTTTGAAAAAATAAATAAAATAGACAAACCATTAGCCAGACTCATCAAGAAAGAAAGGAAGAATCAAATCAACAAAATTAGAAATGAAAATGGAAAAATCACAACAGATAGCACAGAAATACAAAGGATCATAAGAGACTACTATCAGGAACTATATGCCAATAAAATGGACAACTTGGAAGAAATGGACGAATTCTTAGAGAAGTATAACCTTCCAAAACTGAACCAAGAAGAAACAGAAAATCTTAACAGACCCATCACAAGCATGGAAATTGAAACAGTAATCGAAAATCCTCCAACAAACAAAAGCCCTGTAGCAGAGGCTTTTACAGGTGAATTCTACCAAAAATTTCAAGGAAGAGCTAACACTTATCCTACTCAAACTCTTCCAGAAAATTGAAGAGGAAGGTAAACTTCCAAACTCATTCTATGAAGCCACCATCACCATAATACCAAAACTGGACAAAGTTGCTACAAGAAAAGAAAACTACAGGCCAATATCAGTGATGAACATAGATGCAAAAATCCTCAACATAATTCTAGCAAACAGAATCCACCAACATATTAGAAAGATCATACATCATGACCAAGTGGACTAAACAGAGATTTTTCCAAAGAAGATATACAGATGGCTAACAAGCACATGAAAAGATGCTCAACATCACTCATTATCAGAGAAATGCAAATCAAAACCACAATGAGGTACCATCTCACACCGGTCAGAATGGCTGCAATCAAAAAGTCTACAAACAATAAATGCTGGAGAGGGTGCAGAGAAAAGGGAACCCTCTTACACTGTTGGTGGGAATGCAAACTAGTACAGCCACTATGGAGAACAGTGTGGAGATTCCTTAAAAAACTGGAGATAGAACTGCCATATGAGCCAGCAATCCCACTGCTGGGCATACACACTGAGGAAACCAGAATCGAAAGAGACACATGTACCCCAATCGAAGCACTGTTTACAATAGCTAGGACATGGAAGCAACCTAGATGTCCATCTGCAGTTGAATGAATAAGAAAGCTATGGTACATAGACATAGTGGACTATTACTCAGCTATTAAAGAGAATGTATTTGAATCATTCTAATGAGCTGGATGAAACTGGAGCCTATTATACAGAGTGAAATATGTCAGAAAGAAAAACACTGATATATGGTATATTAACACATATATATGGAATTTAGAAAGATATTAACGATGATCCTATATGTGAGACAGCAAAAGAGACACAGAAATAAAGAACAGAATTTTGGACTCTGTGGGAGAAGGCAAGGGTGGAACGGTTTGAAAGAATAGCATTGAAATATGTATATTATTATATGTAAAATAGATCGCCAGTAGAGGTTCGATGCATAAGATGGGGCGCTCAGGGCCCATAAAGTGGGATGACCCTGAGAAACGGGCTGGGGAGGGAGGTGGGAGTGGAGTTCAGGACGGGCACACATGTACACCCATGGCTGATTCATGTCAATGTACGCTATTCTTTCAAATCATTCCCCCCTGTGTATACCCGTGGCTGATTCGTGTCGCTGCATGGTGAAAGCTACTGCAGTACAATATTGTAAAGTAATTAGCCTCCAATTTAAATAAATTAATTAATTAAAAAAAAAAGAATCACAGGGAGGTCTTGGTAAAATACAGATTTATAGAGCTTCTGATTCAACAGGGCTGAGATGGGATCTAACAATATGGGTATCTAACCTCTTCCCAGGTGGCTCTGCCCCCACTTATCTAGGAATACTTTGAAAGGGGTGCAAAATGCATGCTCAGGAAATAACTGAAGAGAAAATGAAGATGACACCAGTTATATGATGGTTAAAGTTTGAAGACAGGAAGATGGACGAGTGAGCATTTTTACAGAAGCGGACTCAATCAGATGTGGTGTGTTGAGAAGTGAGAAGGGTCTGAGATTTTACTCTTCATGCACGCTAGCAAGCTAGCCAACCACCACTTCATAGGTTCAGGAGACTCCTTGAGTCAGACACAGTGGGCGTGGTAACTCCCAGCATGGGCCGTCCCGCAGGTAACTCCTTACGGTCAAGTCCAGGGCAGGCCATTTCTGAGGCGCCCAGGTAGATTGTGCCTATGCTGTGAGCTTGTATCACAGCTGCGGAGCCGTGAGCTTGGGAAATGCCCCACTTTTAAAGGGAGTCTGCCCATAGGATTATTTTTATTTACCTGAAGAACAGATAAATCTGTCTTCTGCCCTGCAGGGAGACCCTCTGTCTTCCAATGCTGTTTGCTATACAGACATTCTTGAGAAGATATTTTAGAGCAGAATCTACCTCACCTCTGTTCACAGGATGTGCATAAACATGAGACAATTGTCTCCCAAATGGTGATTGGATATAGAATTAATTCATAGGGAACAGTGATGACATATTTAAGATCATTTAAAAATCAAAATGGAGTAGCTGTGTTTCAGGCAGCCAAAATGTACCTGGTGGCCATTAGGGATATATGTCTTGGGATTCTGAATCGGCATTTGTATTCAACATTTGAAGAATAAGGCAACTGATTATAAATTGGTTTTAGAATCTCGGAGTAGAATTAGAATTACATGGATTAGTTTGGATCACATTCATAGACAAATTCTACTAAATTTTAAGAATCATATGATGATGAATTGATCCAGCAAGTTTTAAGAATTTGATAGTGATGTATTGATCTAGGAATATGCTTGTCTTGTGGGAATGAGTTTCGTGGCCTCCTGAAGTATCATGATAATGAATGATAATAATGTAGTGAACCTAGTTATGAATCTTGATACAAGTGAGATAAAATCTTGACAGTACTTAAAAGTGATTATTTATACATTTCCACACACAGTAGTTGAGTATCTGTTCTCTGCTAATGTGTAGCAGAGATGTTGGGTGTGTACAGACATGAAAGAAATGTGTCCTGTGCCTAAACAACTTGCAGTTAGTGGTTTATTGAAAGTTTGAGAGAGGAGAAGGAAAAAGGGAATTAGGGGAAAGGAAGGAGAGACAACAGAGATATGGAGCGTTAAGTATGTGATGGGAATCAGGATAGTGTAAGGCTAGGGAACTAGTGGGTTATTTTTGTTTGACTATCAGCTTGTGCTACTGTTTCAAACAGTGTTTTTCAAAGTGATTACATTCATATGTCTAGTATAGCTAAAATATTACCCTCTACAGCAGGGGTTCCCAGCCTCCAGGATCTAATGCCTGTTGATTTAGGATGATTTAAGGTGGAGGTAATGTAATGATAATAGAAATAAGCTGCACAGTAAATGTAATGTGACTGAATCATCCCGAACTCCCTCCCCCTCTGCCGCACACACACTCTCACAGTTTGTGAAAAATTGTCCTCCGCGAAACTGGTCCCTGGCGCCAAGAAGGTTGGGGACCGCTGTTCTAGAGGAGCCTTTTCAAGGTTTAGTCTGTGGAAAAGGTGTTCTCTGTGAAACAATGTAGATTTCTGGGAATGATACTAGAATCAGAATCTTGAGATGGTTGTGGAGTTGAGTGGGTCTGTATGTGGTCTAAGTGATTTGAACAGGTTCATCTGGTGATTCTTTTTAGGTATCAAAGTGTATCAAATAGGTATGTATCAGGTGTGTATCAGCTGTTTCAGGTATCAAAGAGCGGATGTAGAAATTACTTTCTGTTCAGTAGCTTTTTATTTTAGTGTTTGTGCTGCAGAGCCAAAAAAAAATAAAAAAAAAGAGTGATAATTGCCAGTTTTGTATTATTTACTTTCACTATTGCTAAAAGGAGTTTTGCTATTCTTACCAGATGACATCTCCTTTACCCTGGCTTATATATTCCAGGAGTCAGCCAATTTATTTGGAGCTATTTGCATCTTGGAATATTAGACTTGAAGCTTTGTAGTTAATTTCAAAAGCATTTCCTGAATATGTTAGATTCTGGCTGAAATCTATACAACAAGATCCAGAAGCCATGTTCCAAAAGATTTAATTTTCACTGGGCCACAGATAAAGGAATAAATAATGATTGGCTTGATTTCAGCAACTTTTATTTACATGTTTTACATATACTCCCTTAAATCTTACACTAGAAGGAAAAAACAGAGTTCATATACTGATCTGCCTTTGTTTCTAGTTTCATTTATTATAAGATAAAATAAAACTGAAGAACTCATTTTACTGACTACTGTGTTAAACTGCTATATTCTCTAAATTGTGTTTGCTTTTGGTACACCCTGTAGTTCCACAGATAAGAGCTTTTTTACAGATCAAAATACAGTGAAAACTTAGGGGCCATTAAGATGTTTTCATTCATTTCACTCACATATGTACACATTGAAGTGGTTATCAGTGATTACAGTGCTAACATACTCTGTCCTATGTAGTTGTGTTTATAAGATTCAAATGGAAGTAAAACTTCATTGAGTTTATAATATAGTAGATACTGAAATATCAATATAAAGTAGATACTGTTGTGAAATGCTGAAAAAATGTTAAGTCCATTTCCTGTGATTCCATAGTTAGTCAATAGCAGCACCAGCATTGGAAACTGGATCTGTTTGAGTCAAAGTGCATGCTTATTTTAACAATGTTTTAATTGTTTAATTATTTAACTTATTTTAACACTAGGGCTTCCCTGGTAAAGAATCGGCCTGTAATGCAGGAGACCCAGGTGTGATCCCTGGGTCAGGAAGGTCCCCTGGAGGAGGAAATGGCCACCCAGTAGCCACTCTCCAGTATTACTGCCTGGAGAATTCCACGGGTAGAGGAACTTGGTGGACTGCAGTCCACGGGGTCGCAGAGAGTCAGACACGACTAAGCAACCAGCACTGTCTCTCTCCAGAGTGGTCAGTGGCCCCGGAACACTTTCTTCACACTTTTCTTCAGAACACAGACGCCTGTTCTTCTACTTGTTTGCTGTTTTCAGTAGATGTTTTTAGATCATTCAAATGATTATCCTGATTCTTTAGGTATCTTAAGAACATTTGATGAAAATAGGGAAAACTTGTCAACAGAGGCATAATACAACAATTTGTTTGTTCTTATAGGTTGTTGACCGTTTGAACATTGATTATATTACACTTGCATTTTTTATCGAAGTGTCTATTGTAAAGAACTAATATTTCCTTATTAGAAAGAAAAATCTTGAGATACACTAACCAAAGAAATAGTTTTGAATTAATTATTTCTTTGAATGCTATTTCAGTTCTTGATATTACTAACATTGAGTATCAACATTATTGGATTCTAACAGAAATAACATAGGATCCCTGAAGATTTCCTTTCAAAGCTAACAAAGGAAAATTCTTTGTAATTAAATGTTTCAGAGAACTTTATCTTTCATATGCAATTAGCATTTAGTCTAGGAAGTAAAGTTTTTACAGGTAGGAAAATATTCCCAAGAAAAAATATCTTTAGATATTTTTAAGGAGAATGATAGAATTATTTCTTCTTACACTGTATAATTATACTGCTTTTATTAAACTTGCACATCACTTGATAGAATGCAATGCTAGTGGAAAAGATAAAGATATGACAAAAAGGTGAAGGTTGAGAATGAATAGACCTTCAAGGGAGCTGATATTTCTCTGATCTGATAAAACCTCTCCCATTATCTGTTTCTTTCTTTTCTTTTTTTCCTTGCAGATCACTGCATATCAAAAGCTTTTCCCCTGATTAGCAACATTCTCTCTGGATTTGAGGGCAAGACCAAAGTAAAAGATAGTATCCAAACTGACATATGACATTTTGTGCTGTTCTTCTTGTAGTCTTTAGCAAATTCTAAAAAGCAATGGGGGTTTTTCCTTGACCTTAAATAGTTTTCTGCCTGTGTTTTTTTTTTTTTTTTTTAATTTTGCTACTATGTCTTCATATATTCTATGAATGCCAAGTGATATTAACACTTGATAGGTTTAGTGGGAACTAAAGATTAGTCTTGTGGAAGAAGAGTAAACTTTGGAGTTGGAAGGCTTAGGTTCAAGTCCATTTTATTAAACTTGTTCTTAAAATATATCTTTAAAATGATTTTTTATTTTACATGCTCAAACCAATAGGTAGGTAGGGATGTATATATTATTACTACTTTAATGACATTGTATATATACTTATCATTCCCTACTCAAAGGACTTTTAAATCCATATGTGCTATTTTACTTATAATAAAGCTATTTAATGAAATTTTCTGGCTTATCTCAATATGACAGAATCTTCAGTTGTTTTCTTGTAGGTAATTATGCTGATCTCGGTTTTTTGCTTCTATCTGGTGCTTCATCTGGTTTTAGTGTTTGATACTGTACTAAACTGTATTGTAAATTAAATGAGAAGAGATACATTTTCTTTTTCTGAAGTAAACTACTGTTCAGTTCAGCTCAGTCACTCAGTCACGTCTGACTTTGCGACCCAATGGAGTGCAGTACGCCAGGAGTTGTCCATCACCAACTCCCGGAGCTTACTCAAACTCATGTCCATTGAGTCAGTGATGCCATCCAATCATCTCATCATCTGTCATCCCCTTCTCCTCCTGCCTTCATTAATTCCCAGCATCAGGGTCTTTTCCAATGAGTCAGTTCTTCGCATTCAGGTGGCCAAAGTATTGGAGTTTCAGCTTCAGCATCAGTCCTTCCAATGAATATTCAGGACTGATCTCCTTTAGGATGGACTGGTTGGATCTCCTTGCCATCCAAGGGACTCTCAAGAGTCTTCTCCAATGCCACAGTTCAAAAGCATCAATTATTCTGCGCTCAACTTTCTTTATAATCCAACTCTCACATCCATACATGACTACTTTAAAAACCATAGCCTTGAGTAGATGGACCTTTGTTGGCAAATAATGTCTCTGCTTTTTAATATGCTGTCTAAATTGGTTATAACTTGCCTTCCAAGGAGCAAGTGGCTTTTAATTTCATGGCTTCAATCACCATCTGCAGTGATTTTGGAGCCCAGAAAAATAAAGTCTGTCATGTTTCCATTGTTTCTCCATCTTCTTGCCATGAAGTGATGGGACCATCAGATGCCATGATCTTAGCTCTCTGAATGTTGAGTTTTAAGCCAATGTTTTCACTCTCTTCTTTCAGTTTGATCAAGAGGTTCTTTAGTTCTTCTTCACTTTCTGCCATAAGGGTGGTGTAATCTGCCTATCTGAGGTTATTGATATTTCTCCCGGCAATCTTGATTCCAGTTTAATTCTAGCATTTCTCATGATGTACTCTGCATATACGTTAAATAAGCAGGGTGACAATATACAGCTTTGAAGTACTCCTTTCCCAGTCTGTTGTTCAATGTCCAGTTCTAACTGTAGCTTCTTGACCTGAGTACAGATTTCTGAGGAGGCAGGTCAGGTGGTCTTGTATTCCCATCTCTTGCAGAATATTCCACTGTTTACTGTGATCCACACAGTCAAAAGCCTTGGCATAGTCAATAAAGTAGAAGTAGATGTATTTCTGGAACTCTCTTGCTTTTTTGATAATCCAGCGGATATTGGCAACTTGATCTTTGATTGAACAAGTTATTGTTACAGGGTCTATATATGTAGCCAACTATGAAAACAGGGATTTCCTACAGAGCAAACATTCACATTTTTTTAGGTAGGAATTTTACCAGTCTTAACACAATTTTCCCCTGGCATTTAATGGTAGATCATTGGCTCTAAAATATAAAATGTCACTTTACCAGAATGAAAGCTCATTAGGGACTTGCAGTGTCCAGAAGACATGTCTGTTTTCTCCGAGTCATGACTAGCTGGTTTTTTGCCATGAGAAAGGGCACCATCAGCAACTATTTGTTTTGATTCCCAAGACAGGCTAAGTAGCTAAAGTTCTGTATTTTGCTTTCTCATGAAAAATGCTAGGTAAAAAAATTATTTTATTAATTTCTTTTTGAAAAGAGAAGATAATAGTAGTACATTTTCATAATATGTATCTCTTGATTTCCAAGCTGGGGATATAAAATTCAGCAAATTTTCAGCTCCCAACTAACATTTTAAAATACTTTTTTGCTTCTAGAAAAATACAGGTCTTTAGGCTTCTAAAGCTATTTCATAATCTTGCATAAATGGCATTTACTTCATAAAATTAGTGTATATATATATTATATATATAAAATCCTCATATATATATATATGTATAAGAAAGATTATTTGGACTCGCCGCCTTCTAAGAGAATCGTCTTATAGTTTGTGACCGTTGTTCATCCCTGTTTAGTTTTTTTCTAGAAATAATTAGCTGATGATTACTATCACTGTGGCTTATTAAACGTGGATTAAGTTCACATTATGAACCATGTGATTCTGAATTAGATCAGAGTACAGACCAGCATGATTGAGTGAGACCCGGTGCCTTGAAAACCATGTATTGCCCTGTGGGTGAAAGTCCCCCAATGTGTTTTGTTGGATTGGCAGCCTCCTTCTGTGTGTCTTGCAAGGAGAAATCTTAATATCCCTCTTCAAGAAATATTAGAGTTCTAATATTTCTTAACCTAAAAATTATATAACTTATTTATATTCTATCCAGTATTTTGTTTAAATTCACAAAATACTTAAGTTTATTATTGGCCCCATTTGTGTGAGTAATTTAGTTCTTATATGGATTGTTAAAAATGGGGGAAGACATACATTCTGAATTTTCTAAAGTATATGCATTTTCCCCCCTTATTCTGTGATTTCTTTTTTCTATCTTTCCAAATAAAGTTTTCTTACAAAGAAAGTGCTTTCAATTCCATTTCTTTTACCATTTTATTCATTTTTTTAGCAACATTTTTATACTGTATGTGAGTTTCTAAATGCGATGCAGTGTGACTGAAATGAATGCACTTTTCCCATGATTTTGCTCTGTTTAGGATTTTGGCTTTGTTAGGTAAAAAGAACCTTTTTTGGGTTACTCTCTCTGCTACAATTTCTAACATTCATTAGATTCTCTTGAGTTACGTGGCTGCCTAGTAGTTGATAAACCGGAACCATTGTCATTTAAGCACACTGGGGAATTTTTCCTTTAAAGTGATTCAGTGGGTTTTCCTGATAGCTCAGTTGGTAAAAAAATCCACTAAGCAGTTTATATAGTATAGTATTTTATACTCGCAGCAATTAGTGAGGCAGATTTGGACACTGTTCCCATTAGGAGATAGGAGGAGAAACTTAACTTTTCCCAAGTTTGCACAGCTAGTGTGCAGCAGGGTTAGTATTTAAAACCAAGCCGTCTAGTTGGTTGAATCTGTTCCTTTTTTTTTTCCATTTATTTTTATTAATCTGTTCTTAATCACTAAATGTTACTGTCTTTTGTGAAAACTTGACCCAATGGAGAACATGATAGCATCAGTGGGAAATACAAAGAGAAAATATAAAAACTATTAGAGAAGGAAAAAAAATTATCTGCAAAAAATCATCAGCAGACTGACAATAGGTATTTCATTTCCAACTAAACCTAATGAAATAACCTTTTAAAAGTGCTAAAGGTAAATAAGTCATGCTAGAATTCTCTAATGACTCGGGAGTACAAGAATGAAGGGGAAATGAAGCCATTTTCGAGTGTGTGGATTGATAGTTTGCTCCTCACAGGTATCTGAATAAACTCTCAAGAATGTATTTTAGCAATGAGAAAATTATTGCAATTTTATCTTTTTTGGTTAAAAAAAAAAAAGCCAAAAATGCTATTAAGAAGGTACGTGTACAAAATTTAGCCCATATTTATTGATTTCCTGATGTCATTTCTTTCCAATATATGTTATAAAGATATTCATTAAAAGCAAGATTTTACCAAGATTAATATACTCTAGTGATCAAAACTTTTCTCTTAAATAATTGTTAGGCGTTGATAGATAGCATTGATTGATAGTGCCACACTACTGCAGAGGCAGAGGTAGTGAACTTAAAGGTATTCAAGAGTACTATGCTATTTACATTACTGAAGAGTAAATACATACATATCAACTTTAGTAAATTAGGTTATTAAATAATTTACAATTTATGAATCACAAATAAGGAACGTCTCTTTTATGTCTTAATAATCGATTTGAAAACCCAAGCATTATATAACAATTATATAATCATGTGGTCATTTGAATTCTAAGAATCTCGTTTCCTTTGCAGCGTCTAGCTTTGGAAGCAGAGAAAGTTCAAGCAGCCCACCAGTGGAGAGAGGATTTCGCAGTAAGCACCCTTTTTAACTACTTGAATTAATATGTACATTAATGTCTTGTGTTTAGATAACTAAATGGTTGCATTTAAAATATATTTTTAGTGATGAACTTTGGGATGAAAAAACAGTTCTCTATGCTTCATTTAAAAAAGTACCTTCAAATATTCTCCGATACTCCAATGTATTTATAAAATTAATAACAGAAAAATAACATTAAACTGTAGTATTTGAATAATCTTTGTGTGGATTATGAAAATGTAGTATTTGAAAAACAAGTGGCATTTTCTAAGAAGTGACATGTATAATGTAATCACTTTGGTGGGCAATACAATTGAAGTTAGAATAAATGTATTAAGATTTCTTTAATTTGTTCCACATTAGTGAGACATTATCATTTATCTGCTCTGGCTTGCTTTTACAAACATCAGATGATACTAACTTTTGTATGAGTTTTTTTGATAAACTAGTTTTGTGCTTCAAGAGTCATTGGGGTGAATTATACAAATCTCAGAAATTCTTGTGATGAATTCCCTTCCTTTTTTGCCTCCCTTCCTCCCACCCTTCCTCCTTCCCTCTTTCCTTTCTTCCTTCTCTCTCTCCCTTCTTCCCTCCCTCCCTCCCATCTCTAGCTATGTCTTATCTTATGTCCTTGAGGAAGTTTGACCTTAATAGTTAAAAGACTTCTGTTACATATTTGAGTTGTTTCATTTATAGTGAATATCTCTTTAGTTTCTGATTAAAGAACAATTCCAGACAACTCATTTGGGGAATGTTAACCGTGTCCTCCCCACATTTAAAGTATCTTACTCTAATATGATTAAAGGAAGAATGACAGCTTGAATATACTGTTCAATTGTCTTTGAATGTTTTGAAAAACAAAAATCTCAAATTTCAAGGTACGAAAGTTGTGCTTCAATACAGCGCTAAACTTGTTTAGTGTTTAGGAATTGAGCTTTAAGGTTTAGAAATTAGCACTTTTACTTTGTGTTTCTGTGATTATATTGTATATCAAAGGAAAATGTAGTAAATGGTACTTCATTTGCTTATAGGGTAATAGTTAAATAGTCTTTCATGTTTATTAACTCTCATATTATTTACTTTTACTCTCTTTTATACTAATTTATATTTCTTAAGCAAACTCCTAGTCTATACAGTTGAGACTCTGATTACTGTCAGTTCAATTCTTTCATTTGGATTTGATCTTATTGCTTGATTTATTGGTATCATGTAGATACTGGCTTAATCCACAATTGTTTGTTGTAGGTGCATAGGTCAATTTGGCATCCATTAAATATATATAAAGAAAAAGATCAGTGACTAAGTTAAAACACAATCTTTTTCAATATAGACGAGAAATTTTAAACTCATCCAGTGAAGATTTTACAATGCAGTTTGTTGCTGTTACATAAAAGGAAAGTAAACTTGCATTTGTTTGGTGTATAAACCAAAAATAGCCACGTATTCTTTTGATGAACTGATAATTAATGCAATTTATTTTTCCTCCTCTCTTAGAAGTGGCATAGTAAAAGCATAATAGTTGTAAAGTTAGACCTTGTAGTCTGCCTAGTCTTGATATAGTAAGTTGGTGCTGTTTTAGTTTTAATCATGAGTAATTCTGAGAATCTAAAAATTGTAAGTTTATTCAAATCCGATTGCACAGTATATAGATTAGACTGGTCTTCTCAAAAGCTTCTCTTGCATTAAAGGAATTTGGTAATATTTCAGTCATTTATTAGTGGTGTGTCTTCAAATTTTCTAGGAAGAAATGCTGTATAAAAATAACTTTACAAGTAGGAATGTAGTATATAAAGTTTCCTTTCCCAGATATGTTGACTCATTAACACTAAGTTAACATTATGGCAATGATTTACTTTCCCTTATAGAAATAATGGGTGACCATTGTAGATAACATGAAAACTCTTAATAGATGACATGAAAACTCTTAAATGTGTGCTAGCCATTACTCTTTTATTTACTCTAAACCATCATCTATTGTATTGCACTTTACCATTTATGTATAGCTGAGAAGGAAAAAAAAAGAAGACAATCAGATTATGATACATGAACAATTTTAAGCAATATTTATACTTTTCAGATACCAAATGTGTAAAAATTTACCTTGAAATACAGCTTTTTAAAATCTTCTCTCTCAGTGCCTGTATCCATACAGGAGTATGGCTAGGAAAAGTCATGCAAGAGAAGAAGTCAGTCCCACAATGACAGTAATGCCATTGCTAGATCTTCTGTAGTTAAATAGAAAATAAATGATTTGCCCAGTAAATGTTAGGAGTTCTTAGCAAATAGTCATCACTGTGTGGGAGAATTTTGAACAAATTCAGTTCTAAATTTCCCCCTAAGTTACTTCACAATTTATTCAAGATCTACAAACATTGATTGACATTAAAAGAGACCATTAAAAGGAAAACAAATTAGGACATTTTAGAGCCCTGTCAACTCATTTCCTGAGTACCCTTCTTGATGAACTATAAATGGTGTTCACAGTACACATATCTGTCACAATTTGTATGTTGAGAATTGATACTTTCCATGAAGTCTTTACAGTAGCCCTTCCCTTTGAAATAACACAGGTGAGGGATTGTTGAGGCAATAGTGATCTTATATTTGAAGAATAGAACCTGAATAAAGATTGCCTTTGGATTCAAATAAGTGAATATTGCAAACATAAGAGATCCTTTTCTTTCTTTTTGTTTGTTTTCTTCTCTGGTAATAGATGATGCTACAATTCATTTACATACAGTAAGGTTAAACAAATCCTTCAAGACTGTGAAAAAAATCAAGTTCACTTTCATGAGTGGTTGGAAGTTAGAAATCAACATTAAATCTCCCTTTATTTTGTGAACACAGACAAAACAACTGCAAATTTTATCAATTTCTTAACCAAACATTTAAAAATGTTCAATTTGAAGTTAAATGCTTCCATACTCCAGAAGATCCTTTTTTAAACTTTATAAGCCTTTTATCTTTTAAGAGATTTAACTATTTGCATCAGGGCAATACTTCTCTAATGCCATCCTTTAATAATTTAACACTAGGATGATTTAGAAGGCAGAAATAATTTACTAAAAGGTACATTAACATTTCAAAAAGAAATATAATATGCCAGTTCTTCCCTCCAGTATAAGTAGGGTGGTTTCATTAACATTACTTAGGCAAAATGTTGATTAACATTCTGTTGTCTGTACTGTAGAGAAATCTCAAGAATAACAAGAACAAAAGGCAAAGCACTAAAATGCTGGCAACAAGAAAGGGCTCCTGTAATTCACGCTCTCCCTCAGCTCCACTCAATTCCCAGTTGGATGTACAATTGAGGGAACAAAAGGCGTATACTCTAAATGGATTAAGATTTATGTGGTCATGCATTTACAAGTTCAAACCAATATTTGTAAATAAGCTGTGTCTACCAGCTGCCTTTCAGGTCTGCATACAACTTACTGGCATTAAAGGGGGTTTTTTATGTCATGTATGATTGGGCAAATTATTTTATTAAGGGCAGGTGGGAGAAGGAAAAAGGAGCTTGGAAAATTAATTGTTCCGCATTAAATAACTGCTTTTATTTTTACTGAACACATCTTTTCCAATTGCTTCTGAAATCTCATTTGATTGCATTGCAATGGTTGGTTAACTAAAGCAATTTTGTTTCCAACTAAGCCTGCAATATTAATTGTACTTACACATGTATAAACATAAGGGGTGCCTAATTTGTATTTTAATAAGTGGGATCTTTATGTATGGCTTATTAGCATCAGCTTGCTACTGTGAAGGCTGAGTACAGACAGGCTAGAAATTGGCCAGTAAATAAAACATTTGACGAACCTCTTTTTAGCTCTAGCTTCACAGAGAAACTAAATTAGACAGTAGAAATTTTTCTAGTGAGGTTGAATGTTATTGAGTGTTAATCAGGCTAATTTAGTTTTCCTAATTTAGTTTTAATCATATATATATTTTAAAAATTACCTTACTCTAATAATATTTTCAAATGTTGCTTTAAAAGTTGTACTATGTAGAATTTTGTGTTTATATGAGTTAAATTAATGGGCACTAGCATTGTATATTTATTATTTCATCTATCCTTTTCATGAAATAACCTTACCTCTATTGATTGCAGCACAAACAGTAGTGAATATGGGAACTATGAAATCATACTATATTTATTTTGGTTACAATGTATAAGAGAAACACTTTTAAATTTGTGCAGGTGCTGGATATGAAAGTGCTGACTTTCTAGGAATCAAAAATGAAAAATGGAGGGCAAGGTGGCATTTTGTCTTAATGAAAGAATGAATGAATTTAGTAGATTATCAAGATACTTTAGTCTGTAGCTGGATTTAGTCTTTCTTAGTTTCTGCCTTTGGTAGAGTCGTTCTTTTGGAATCAGGAGCTTTCATCTTTCAGTATATTTTTGTAACACTTCTTACACAGGGAAGTAATCAATTCTTTACAACTGCTTTTTTGAGTCTTATCAGTTTTCTCCTGATCATGAAGACAGATGAAAAGGAGCCACAATATAAAACTGATTTACCTCCAAATTGTGGGAAACCAATTTAATAGAAAAGATCCAGATAAATATGTGTTGTCTGACTCTTTTTGTTTATTCATGCACATAAAAGCCCATGGTAAAATGACTATAAGACACCAGAGTAGAAAATAATAACCAGGGGCTTTAAATGATTCGTTGTACTGATACCGCCCCCCCCCCCCGCTTTTTTTTCTTATATTGAAAAAAAAAAAGAAGCAACATATTTACTCATTATTTACCTAGCCAATATGGTTTTTTTAAAAAATAATTTTTAATATGTTCTAGTGATTATTCTGTCCTCATTATTATTTCTTTTGAAGCCAAAGTCACATTGATAGTATAAGATGATACAGTAGAACTCTCACAAGTAAAGCATCATGACAATATGTGCTGGAATAATGCAAATTTAGATCTAATTGGAGCTTGGTAAATTTTTTTTCTCCCTCCTCTCAGGAAGGTAGAGAGATCTTGGGACAAGTGTCTGACTTGGGAAATGGGGAGGTGGATGGAGTCTTATATATTTTTCAAAATATATTCCAGGAATATATATTCCTGCTGCCTGTGTAACCCAGGATTGAACTGATTTTACATTACTACATTAAGGGGAGATTCCTGGAATTACTACCATGTTCTAAAAATTATAACCAAGAACGACACACAAAATCATCTTCATTGATACTTAAGTTAGTGTCAGTTATTATCATCTGCAGATATTAAATTGTAGTTGTCAAAAGAGAGCTTTTGAATGTACCCATTTCATTTACTTCTTTATAAGTTGAGCTGCATTTTATTACAGTTTTTGGATACCTACCCCTTATTTGCTAAGGTGAGGTTTACTATCTTAATTTCTCAACTGCAAAAGAAATGAAAAGATGAAGAAAAATGTATCAGCATTACAAATCAATGTAGAGTCTACAAAGATTTGCTCTATAAACTTTTATCTGATTCATTTTCTTATTTGAAAATCTGCAGTTAGTTTCCATTTTCCATAAATGGTATACCAGGCCTTTCATGATCTTGCCCCATCTTATCTTTAGTAAATTTTCCATTGCAACATTTCCCCAGCAGTTATTACCCTTTCCCTGAAATTCTGAGTCCTAAGCAGAGTAAACTACTTGATGTTTTCCTTAGACAGTATTTCCTTCCTCTTCTCACCTTTTGAAAATTTCTGCCTATAATCTTTCATTTCTCCCCAGTTTCCGTTTGGTTTTGATCCACCAAGCTTGGATTCATTGTTTGTTTTATCTGGTCCTCTAATGCTGGGTATGTATTCATATTCAGATATATACTCTCTATATAATTTTCCTTTTACCACATTTTTTCATCACTGAAATGTAAACTTCTTGGGGATAAAAAAACTTTTGCTAAAGCATAACCAAAATAACTGTAGTCTAGTACATAATAGACAGTAGTCTATAAGTAAGTAATTTTTAAATTAAAAATACTGAGATATCTATTTTTTATTCTAAACATTTATTGTCAATTTTGCTGGAGAAGTAATTTTTAAAGTTTGTTGAAACAGCACATTTTTAATGTCTGAATATGTTTGCTTACAGCTGTGGTATAGTTATAGAACACTGAGCTTGGAGGTATGCAAATCTCCTTTAAGTATTGGCTTTCCCACTAACTTGCAATGCCATTTTAGAAAAATAGCAATCTTTTGATATTATTTCTTTATATAGAAACTCTTGGTTCTGTTGTCTCCACTGGCATAATTATTTTTGTGAGATGCTCTGTGCCCCTCCGTAGCTCCATAACAAAGAAGCTATTTATTAGGAACCTTGAGATACATCTCAGGTGCTCACATCCAGGTTGGTGCGAGTCCTGTGACGGCTGTTTGCCTAGTCCACTGAGCATCTCCCAGCTGCCTTGACTCTGGTGCTCGATCTCCTTTCATTGCTCTAAAGAAAGAAATACCATTCTGCTCAGGCTGCTATCAACTGGTGCATCCCTTATTGTAAAACCTTTAAACTGCAGTCTTAGGGTATGCTGTGCAGAAAGAGGGTAATGACCTTATTCCTAACCATAGACAGTTTTTAAAACCTATTTTTTTTTTTTTTTTCAGGAATAAATATTTACTTAGTGAAGTTCCTTTTTATTTTATTTTATTTTTTTTTTTAAATTTTTTTTTTTATTTATATATTTTTTTTTCCAGTGGGTTTTGTCATACATTGATATGAATCAGCCATAGATTTACACTTATTCCCCATCCCGATCCCCCCTCCCATCTCCCTCTCCACCCGATTCCTCTGGGTCTTCCCAGTGCACCAGGCCGGAGCACTTGTCTCATGCATCCCACCTGGGCTGGTGATCTGTTTCACCATAGATAGTATACATGCTCTTCTTTTGAAACATCCCACCCTCACCTTCTCCCACAGAGTTCAAAAGTCTGTTCTGTATTTCTGTGTCTCTTTTTCTGTTTTGCATATAGGGTTATCGTTACCATCTTTCTAAATTCCATATATATGTGTTAGTATGCTGTAATGTTCTTTATCTTTCTGGCTTACTTCACTCTGTATAAGGGGCTCCAGTTTCATCCATCTCATTAGGACTGGTTCAAATGAATTCTTTTTGATGGCTGAGTAAAATTCCATGGTGTATATGTACCACAGCTTCCTTATCCATTCATCTGCTGATGGGCATCTAGGTTGCTTCCATGTCCTGGCTATTATAAACAGTGCTGCGATGAACATTGGGGTGCATGTGTCTCTTTCAGATCTGGTTTCCTCAGTGTGTATGCCCAGAAGTGGGATTGCTGGGTCATATGGCAGTTCTATTTCCAGTTTTTTAAGGAATCTCCACACTGTTTTCCATAGTGGCTGTACTCGTTTGCATTCCCACCAACAGTGTAAGAGGGTTCCCTTTTCTCCACACCCTCTCCAGCATTTATTGCTTGTAGACTTTTGGATAGCAGCCATCCTGACTGGTGTGTAATGGTACCTCATTGTGGTTTTGATTTGCATTTCTCTAATAATGAGTGATGTTGAGCATCTTTTCATGTGTTTGTTAGCCATCTGTATGTCTTCTTTGGAGAAATGTCTGTTTAGTTCTCTGGCCCATTTTTTGATTGGGTCATTTATTTTTCTGGAATTGAGCTTCAGGAGTTGCTTGTATATTTTTGAGATTAATCCTTTGTCTGTTTCTTCATTTGCTATTATTTTCTCCCAATCTGACGGCTGTCTTTTCACCTTACTTATAGTTTCTTTTGTAGTGCAAAAGCTTTTAAGTTTCATTAGATCCCATTTGTTTAGTTTTGCTTTTATTTCCAATATTCTGGGAGGTGGGTCATAGAGGATCTTGCTGTGATTTATGTCGGAGAGTGTTTTGCCTATGTTCTCCTCTAGGAGTTTTATAGTTTCTGTTCTTACATTTAGATCTTTAATCCATTTTGAGTTTATTTTTGTGTATGGTGTTAGAAAGTGTTCTAGTTTCATTCTTTTGCAAGTGGTTGACCAGTTTTCCCAGCACCACTTGTTAAAGAGGTTGTCTTTTTTCCATTGTATATCCTTGCCTCCTTTTTCAAAGATAAGGTGTCCATAGGTTCGTGGATTTATCTCTGGGCTTTCTATTCTGTTCCATTGGTCTATATTTCTGTCTTTGTGCCAGTACCACACTGTCTTGATGACTGTGGCTTTGTAGTAGAGTCTGAAGTCAGGCAGGTTCATTCCTCCAGTTCCATTCTTCTTTTTCAAGATTACTTTGGCTATTCGAGGTTTTTTGTAATTCCATACAAATTGTGAAATTCTTTGGTCTAGTTCTGTGAAAAATACCGTTGGTAGCTTGATAGGGATTGCATTGAATCTATAGATTGCTTTGGGTAGAATAGCCATTTTGACAATATTGATTCTTCCAATCCATGAACACGGTATGTTTCTCCATCTGTTTGTGTCCTCTTTGATTTCTTTCATCAGTGTTTTATAGTTTTCTATGTATAGGTCTTTTGTTTCTTTAGGTAGATATACTCCTAAGTATTTTATTCTTTTTGTTGCAATGGTGAATGGTATTGTTTCCTTAATTTCTCTTTCTGTTTTTTCATTGTTAGTATATAGGAATGCAAGGGATTTCTCTGTGTTAATTTTATATCCTGCAACTTTACTATATTCATTGATTAGTTCTAGTAATTTTCTGGTAGAGTCTTTAGGGTTTTCTATATAGAGGATCATGTCATCTGCAAACAGTGAGAGTTTCACTTCTTCTTTTCCTATCTGGATTCCTTTTACTTCTTTTTCTGCTCTGATTGCTGTGGCCAAAACTTCCAACACTATGTTGAACAGTAGTGGTGAGAGTGGGCACCCTTGTCTTGTTCCTGATTTCAAGGGAAATGCTTTCAATTTTTCACCATTGAGGGTGATACTTGCTGTGGGTTTGTCATATATAGCTTTTATTATGTTGAGGTATGTTCCTTCTATTCCTGCTTTTTGGAGAGTTTTAATCATAAATGAGTGTTGAATTTTGTCAAAGGCTTTCTCTGCATCTATTGAGATAATCATATGGTTTTTATCTTTCAATTTGTTAATGTGGTGTATTACATTGATTGATTTGCGGATATTGAAGAATCCTTGCATTCCTGGGATAAAGCCCACTTGGTCGTGGTGTATGATTTTTTTAATATGTTGTTGGATTCTGTTTGCTAGAATTTTGTTAAGGATTTTTGCATCTATGTTCATCAGTGATATTGGCCTGTAGTTTTCTTTTTTTGTGGCATCTTTGTCAGGTTTTAAAACCTATTTTAATGTACTGTTTTAAAAAGTCAAAGTTCATACAAAACATCCACTGTGAACAAAATATCAAACTTACTTTTCTTTGTAGAAAATTGATTGTCGTGAGAACACAACATGAGATCTATCCTCTTAAGAAAGTATAAGTAAGGGTACAATATGTTGTTGCCTAAGGGTAGTGTTGTGTGGTTGATCCCCATAGCTGTTTCTCTAGCTTGGTTGAAATTTTATGCCATTGATTACTGACTCCCATTTCTTGCTCCTCCCCAAACCCTGGTAACCACCATTCCAGTCTTTGGTTTTATTAAGTTGACTATTTTAGTTATTTCGTATAAGTGTAATCATGTAGTATTTGTCTTTGTGTCTTCTTTATTTCACTCAGTGTGATGTCCTCGAAATCCATCCATGTTGTTGTATGTATTATAGAATCTTTACTTTTTGTATGTGTGTGCACTTAGTCATGTCCAACTCTTTGCAACCCAATGGACTGTGGTTCCCCCAGGCTCCAATGTCCATGGAATTCTTCAGGCAAGAATACTGGAGAGGGTTGCTATTTCCTTCTCCATAGGTCTTCCTGACCCAGGGATCGAATTCGTGTCTCTTGTGTCGCTTGCATTGGCAGGCAGGTTCTTTACCAGCTGAGCTGCTGGTGAAGCCCTCTACTTTTAAGAGAGGCTGAATAATATTATATTGTATTTATAAACCATATTTTTTTCATCCATTCATCTGTCAATGGATGTTTTCGTAGTTTCCACATGTTCAGTTCAGCTCAGCAATTCAGTTGTGTCTGACTCTTTGTGACCCCATGGACTACAGCACTCCAGGCCTCCCTGTCCATCACCAGCTCCCAGAGCTTACTCACATTCATGTCCATCGAGTCAGTGATGCCATTCAGCCATCTCATCCTCTGTTGTCCCTTCTCCTGCTTTCAATCTTTCCCAGCATCAGGGTCTTTCCTGATGAGTCAGTTCTTCATATCTGGTGGCCAGAGTATTAGAGTTTCAGCTTCAGCATCAGTCCTTCCAATGAATATTCAGGATCGATTTCCTTTAGGATTGACTGGTTTGATCTCCTTGCAGTCCAAGGGACTCTCAAGAGTCTTGTCCAACACAACAGATCAAAAGCATCAATACTTTGGTGCTCAGCTTTCTTTATAGTCCATACATGACTATTGGAAAAGCTATAGCTGTCTCTGCTTTTTAGTATGCTGTCTAGGTTGGCCATAGACAGAGTGCCTGAAGAACGATGGATGGAGGCTCGTGACATTGTACAGGAGGCAGTGATCAAGACCACCCCCCCAAAAAAAAAAGAATTGCAAAAAGGCAAAATAGTTATCTGAGGAGGCCTTACAAATAGCTGGGGAAAAAAAAAGAAGCAGCAGCAAAAGGCAAAGGAGAAAAGGAAAGATACACCTATTTGAATGCAGAGTTCCAAAGAATAGCAAGGAGAGATAAGAAAGCCTTTCTCAGTGATCAGTGCAAAGAAATAGAGGAAAACTATAGAGTGGGAAAGACTAGAGATCTCTTCAAGAAAATTAGAGATACCAAGGGAACATTTCGTGCAAAGATGGGCACAATAAAGGACAGACATGGTATGGACCTAACAGAAGCAGAAGATCTTTAGAAGAGGTGGCAAGGATACACAGAGGAACTGTACAAAAAAGATCTTCATGACCAGATAACCATGATGGTGTGTTCACTCCCCTAGTGCCAGACATCCTGGAATGTGAAGTCAAGTGGCCCTTAGGAAGCATCACTACAAACAAATTTCTAAATTTCTATATCTTAGCTATTTTAAATAAGGGTACAGTGAAAATGAGTGTTATTATTTCTTATAGATCTTGATTTTAATTCTTTTGGACACATAGCTGGAAGTGGGATTCCTGGATTAAATGATAGTCCTGTTTTTTGTTTTTAATTTTTTTGAGAAACTATACTGTTTTGTGTAATGATTGCACCATTTTGGATTCTCACCAGTAATTTTGCGAGGGTTCCAATTTCTCTACATCCTCACCAATGCTTGTTGGTTGTCTAATGCATTAAAGACTTAACAGTAAAAATCTAAAACTGTAAGACACTTAGACTTAAACATAGCAGAAAAGTTTCATGCCATTATTCTTGGCAATGATTTTATGGAGTGACACCAAAAGCACAGGCAACAAAACCCAAAATAGACAAATGAGACTACACAAAACTAAAACGCGTCTGCACAGCAAAGGGAACAATCAACACAGTGAAAAGCAGCCTAAGAATGGGAGAAAATATTTGCAAACTATATATCTGATAAGAGATTTATCTCCAAAAATATAAGAAGCCCATACAACCCATTAACAAAAATAACAACCTGAGGCCTTTCTCATCATCAGACTGTGGAGCTAGTTCTCATATTCCCATTTATTTAAAGTGAAAGTCATTCAGTCATGTCTGACTCTGCAATCCCATGTACTGTAGCCTGCCAGGCTCCTCTGTCCATGGAGTTCTCCAGGCCTAAATTCTAAAGTGGGTAGCTGCTCCCTTCTCCAGGGGATCTTTCCAACTCAGGGATCGCACCCGGGTCTCCCACGTTGCAGGCAAATTCTTTATCGTCTGAGCCACCAGGAAAGCCCATTTATTCAATTCTTCTCTCAAATAGGACAGAAACACCTTTCCTTTGGAGTCTTTGAGGAGGCTTAACCTTATCCTCATCTTATAAATATTCCTGTGAACTCTTCTTTATGTTTTTCTCCTTTTGTAGAAAACAGTCCTCCTCCAGCAAATGAATGCATGAAAATAGATTTCGGATAATTTTTCAGCTTTCTTCCTATATTATCGTAGCTCTTGTTCATTCTGAATGTCCTCTGTTTTTAAAAACACTCATATTTCCAAAATCCTCTTTGAAATTAAATGAGATAATTTATGGGACTATGCTTAGCACTTTGGAAGGTCTCAAAAATGGTAATTTTTATATAGGAGGCACTATCTTCTTCAAGTCTTATTTCTTTCAAGAAGCTCTCATTGCCTCTTAATGATTAAGCGTGGCTGGGTATATCTGCTTAAGAAGGAAAGTATGTATTGCCTGTAATAGGCAGTAGATGATTGCTTATTAAATTGACTTAAATCCATTTTACTTACATTCCATTTATGCAAAATGAGTACATTTGGAAATGATAAGTACTCAGCATGAGACTAAGAAATTTTTTTTTGTTCTTACTGATATTTGTTTTTATGATTGTATGAAGTTCTGGTTTATTCAGTGCCTAAAACAGCCCTGGTAGACCTCAGTAGAATTAAAGAAAAGTTGTATCTAAAGATATCCTTAGGAAGTACTGAGATTAATACATATTTCTATTTACTGTCGATCCTTTATGACCAAGCCTAGGGTAATAACTCTATTCTCAGAGATAATTTTTATATTGAAAATAGCATTAGATGTAGGAGAAAGAAGTGGCAACCCACTCCAGTATACTTGCCTGGAGAATTCTGTGGACAGAGGAGCCTGGTGGGCTGATGTCGATGGGTCACACAGAGTTGGAAAACGACTGAAGCGACTTAGCATGCATGCATGCGTTGGAGAAGGAAATGGCAACCCACTCCAGTATTCTTGCCTGGAGAATCCCAGAGACAGAGGAGCCTGGTGGGCTGCCATCTATGGGGTCGCACAGAGTTGGACACGACTGAAGCGACTTAGCAGCAGCAGCAGCATTAGATGTTGAGATAGTTTCACTTTAATGGCATTATAGATATGTTAATGTTTGCTCATATTGCTGTGGGAAGGACAATGCTTCAGGAACTGAAGAACTGGAGTAGAGAGCTTTTGTTCCGGAAGGACTGACACTACAGTGATGAAATTTAGAGTTTTTTATAAAGTAGCAAAGTGATAAGATGCAGGCAATTAACATATGTCATGGGGTTTAGTCACTAGTAGGATACATTTTGACTTTGGGAGTCACCTAGAAAATGACCATGAGGACTGTGTTTCAATAGAGGGATTATATGTGTCCAGAATACATGAAAACTGTTGAAACATGGGTCTGGATAATGTTGAGAGTATGGATATTGCAATGAGAAGTCTATCAAGTAAGTCTCTTAAGTAGACAGAAGACATGTTAAAAAGGTCTTTGAATTAAACTTGTAAGTTTAAAAGAAAAGACAGGGAAACCTAGAGAATATTCATCCACATGATTGAAAAAATATTAACTGGACTTTAGTGCTAGATTTGATTACATATAGGAAAAATACGATGAAAATTTAGAGAAATTATTATTTCCGTTCATGCAAATCAGCTTTCTTCTTTAAAGTTCATGCTTGTGTCGTCTTTTAACCTTACAAGCCAGTTTGTGAATGGATTTTATTCCTCTTGTATTCTAAATTATCAACATTTTTGTTTGTTTTACTTTCTCATCAACATAACAAACTGGTTTCCTTTTATCATTAAAAAAAAAAGTCACCTATTTTAGTTTTGCCACTTTTCTTTGCTGTCTTATTTTTCAAGTCTCAGAAGAAAGAAAAAAAAGTAGACCTGCTCCATCTTTTCATTTTCATCTTCATCCAGTGGCCAGCCAACTCCAGTCTAACAACAAAATTCATCCATGGTGAAAATGTTCTCAGTGGTCACATTTACCTCAGGTCATCAAATCTAATGGACTTTTTTTATTTATCTCTGTACTTGGTCCTTCCTATCATTTTATTTTATTTTATTATTTTTTTAATTTTTTAATTTTTTTTTTATTAGTTGGAGGCTAGTTACTTCACAACATTTCAGTGGGTTTTGTCATACATTGATATGAATCAGCCATAGAGTTACACGTATTCCCCATCCCGATCCCCTCTCCCACCTCCCTCTCCACCCGATTCCTCTGGGTCTTCCCAGTGCACCAGGCCCGAGCACTTGTCTCATGCATCCCACCTGGGCTGGTGATCTGTTTCACCATAGATAATATACATGCTGTTCTTTCGAAACACGCCACCCTCACCTTCTCCATTTTAGTGTACCACTTCCTATTTATTCTTTCATCAAGCACACATTTCTGCTAGTTTTCAGGAAACTCCATTTTTCTGGTTTTCCTATTTTCTCACCATTTATTCCTTCTTAATCTCCTTTTTTAGTACTTCTTTCTGTACTATAGCTCTAGTTTTAGGGAACAGTTTAAATTTAGGGAACAGTCTTAGAGCTGTTCTAAGTTTAAGGAACAGTCTTAACCTGCTTGTTTTCCATATTTACTCCCAGGACACTGCATCCATTTTGTTTAAATTACATAGAATTCTACTCAAGTCTCTTTTCTGAGCTCTAGACTCATTTATACAACTGATCATTTGCTGATTCCATTTAAATGTCTCACCTGCATGGCACTAACATGCCCAGAAGAGGTGTTGTTTCCATCCTACTTCCCCTTCAACCCACCACCACCAGCCAGTATCCTGATCATCTGTTAATTTCTCCACCTCAGATGAGATTAAGTTCTCCCATTTCATCTAGCCAAAATTAAGTCATAATCCTTTATTTCAGGACTTCCCAGGTGGTGCCTGTCAATGCAGGAGACACAAGAGAAACAGATTTGATCCCTGGATCAGAAAGATCCCCTAAAGTAGGAAATGGCAACCCACTCCATTATTTATGTCTGGAAATTTCCATGGAGAGAGGAGTCTGGAGGGCTGCCATCCATGGGTCTGCAGAGTCGGACATGACTGAGCAACTGCCCACAGGCACACAGACACAATCCTTTGTTTCTCCCTCTGCCGTAATCGCTCACACACTGTCATTCGTGTGTAAATTCTGTTCCAAGTCTATATATATCATGCAACCATCTATTTCTTCGTTACAACCACCATGTTTATTTGAATTACTGGGTTCCCACAGGCAGAATAATCTTGAAATTAATCAAATTATGAATCAGAAGTCTATTCTACTGTCCTGGGGAATCCACAAGTTTATTTTACAGAATTTTTTGTTTTACAGAATTTTAGTGGCCCAGCATATACATAATTAAATAAGATTTTAGACTGTCAGTTCAATAGAAGAGAATGAGATTTTTTAAAAGAATTAGTACAGTTTTATAAGATGGTGGGAAATGAAGCTTTATATATCCTTCTGATACAAACATTTTAGACACCAAGGAAGATGAACAAGATGTACAAATTTTAAACTAATAAGTCAGGCAAATATCAAAACAGAGTAGCTTAAATAACAAAGATGAATGTAGAAAGTAATAACTACTGCTTTTATCAAACTACCCGTGAAAAATGTGTCTATGTACCAGTAACAACAGTAAAATCCAAGCAGCGCAAGTAACAAAAAGAGGGAAAAAAAAGCCAAATGTTACTTCTTGTCAAAATTAATGATACAAAAGGTGAAGTTTTATATGAATTTGGTTGTAAAATAGCAATTTCTAAGTGCCTACTTCTGCTTTGTTAGAAGACATTATGGTCTGAGAGAGAAGGTAATCAAGAGAGCTTGTAATTGCTCGATGTTGTAAGAATCAGATGTCGGAATTGTAGTATTGTGTGCCATGGGATATGTTATATGTTAACTAAATTATTAGATTCCAAAATTATAAAAGTAGCAAAAGCTCCTTTGTTATAATGTTTCACCAGTGTGTGTACAGCTCTCCTAGGGATTGTATAAGAATCAAGTGGAATCCTTTTTTTGCTTTCCAAAGTCTTTTTACATTCTCACCATAAGATTCTCCGTGACATCCTGTGAGGTCAAGACAAGACATTGAGAATCCTTCTGCAGTGAGCCAGTGTAAATAACTGGAATGTGATTTCTCTCTCATAGGTCTTAAAACTGAAGAAAGCTTGACAGACACTAACTGGAAGTCTTACTAGTTATGAAAATATATATGATTAGTCTAAATGCAGTTCTAAAGGTTGGAAAAAAGGGACTGAATGGTAAATAGACTTGAGGTAGAAAAGAAAATTATAATAAGCAAATAGAATCTCAAAAAACCTGAGTAGCAACTGCTGCCCAGTTACTCAGTCGTGGCCAGCTCTTGTGACCCCATGGATTGCAACCTTCCAGGCTCCTCTGTCCGTGGAATTTTCCAGACAAGCATACTAGAGCAGGTTGCCATTTCCTACTCCTCGAAACCATGTCTCTTGCATCCCCTGCATTGACAGGCGGATTCTTTACCACTGAGCCACCTGGGAAGTCTGGAAAGTTGGGTTTAGTTAATAACAAAATAGCAATAACAGTAATAATCAGGGCTATGCAATCACTTTTTCCCTAAAGTTATAATACCTTAATTGTTTTTGTAAAAGTTTTAGTATCATTATTTAAAAATTAAAATAATTACAAAAGAAAACTTAAAATCTTGCCTAAATTCCATAGCAAGGTTTATTCCTTGTTTACATTGTCTCTTCATGTTCAGCTTATCTGTTTATACTTTTTTCATGTATTTTTTCATAATATACATACAAAATTCATTGATATAGTCAATATAACAGAGTGTACAGACTTATAATCAGAGAGTATGCTCTATTTTGAATAAATTAGCATGTTTGTGTGTTCTCTCGTTTTCTTCATACATCCCCCAATCTTATTAAACTATTACTTTTAAGATTCATTTTACTTCTATAAACACAGTGTTTAATACTGCTTCTATAATTTGATGGGTTAAATGCTATCAGTATAACTTTTATGATAATTCTCCCATTACTGCCCTTATTTTTTTCTCTTTAAATTCATAATTTGATTGAATGCATTTTGTTGTGAAGTAGTTAGATCAAGACGAGCTGTGAGATTCTTTAATTCCTGAGTTCTTGTGTGATTGAGACTATCTGAGCATTTCATTTTGGGCTTGAAAACCTTGACTAAGTAGGCATTTTTCCCATTCAAAATTTTGGGACATTGCTTTACAGTCTTCTGTCAGTTTTAGTGGCCATCAAGAACTCTTAAGGGGCTTCCCTAGGACTCTGACAGTAAAGAATCTGCCTGCAATGTAGGAGACCAGGATTCAGTCCCTTGGTCAGGAAGATCCCATGGAGAAGGAAATGGCAACCCACTCCAATATTCTTGCATGAAGAATTCCATGGACAGCCAAGCTGCAGTCCATGCAGTCACAAAGAGTCAGACACAACTGAGCAACTCAATCACACACACACACACACACAGCCAAGCTGCAGTCCATGCAGTCACAAAGAGTCAGACACAACTGAGCAACTCAAACACACACACACACACACACACACACACACTACCTACCTAAAGCTATTCTGATTTTAGCCCCTGGTTTCCATCCTGAATTGATTTGATTCTTTTCACTGATTCTCTGATGATACGTTCTTTGTTTTTGAGGTTGAACAAGGAATGATACATCTGATTGTTGATTGTTTGATGTCTTCTTATTAAAGTTGTAATTTCATTTCAGAGATGTTTATGTTTACTTTCAGCATAGTTTTCAATATTTCTGTGTGTAACATTTCATGGTTTTTCAAGAATATTATTTCGTGTAAGTTGGATCTCTATTTCTATTTTCCATAACTGGTATCTTCTCTATTACAGTTTTTAAAAAATACATTTTTATTCAATTACATTTCATTTGATATGATTTTCTGAAGCCTGTCTAGAATGATGGTCTTTTCACCTGCATCTGTGCTTTTGTTGTTTTCATGTGGCTTTCTTCACTAAATAATCTTTTTTTCTATCTCACATCTGTTCTGGCAGCTTCTTTGCCAACTTATATAGGTCTATAAACTAATCTTTTGAACTCCTCTATCTTTTATTTCCCCCCCTTGCCTTCTCCCTCCACCCTTTAATTTAAATAATTGATCTACAGTTCCTCTGACCCTCTGAAGACTCATGGATATTAATTCTTTCATTTTAGAATTTCATATGTTAAATTAGTTTTCCTATCTTCCCTCCCTTTTCCAAAATGGCTATGTGCAGGTTCCAGAATCTTTGCATTAATTAATGATTTGATAGAAGTTGTTGAAAGTTTAAAAAAAGAAAGAGAGACCCCAAGATAGTTTAGAGATAGTTTAGGCCTTCTGCTAACAGGACTTTTCCACTAAGACGATTAGTCTTAGCTGTGTTGTACATTTTCAGCCAGTTGTTAACATTGAAGAAGTCTGTAAGACTTATGGTAAAAACAATTAGGTCATGGCTTTTCTTGAAGCAATATGATGATTGTCATTTCTGTTTCTTACCAGGATTTATTTTCTTTTATGCTTTTCAGTGAGAACTTGTTAGTATTAATGACATTTTCAAAGTCAAAATAGGGAATGTCTGACTTATGTTTTCCTGCAAATATTAATATGTATATGTAGTTATCTACTTGATACCAGATGAATATCATAAATTCCACTTTTAAATACATTATTAGAAAATAAAATGAAGAAAAGAAAATATAATGTAAACCATTATGAAGATAGAGAAATCAGAACATACTCTAAATAGAAACCCTAAAGTTACCATTTGTACATTAGAATTATTGATTCTCAGCTTATAATGTGCTTCTTGTTTCATTCAATAAGTTATTTTGTTGCATAATATCCAGTCTAAAATTATTTTTTGAGCCATGAAACAGTTCAAAACCTATGATATTAGAAGTGGCAAACAATAATAAATGCTGACCAAGGTCCCAGAAAGATTTGGTTTGGTTGTTTCCTATTATGTGATTTTTAGCTAACTAATGTCTAAACCACAGTTTTTTTCCCTAACAATAAAAAGGGAATAATATTGGAGATGTTAACACAGAATTTTGCTACTTAATGAAAATTATGCATGGAAGCCTTCACGCAGGTCTTTGACAAGTAGATTTAAGCATTTGAGATAACTGAAATTTGCTTAGCAATCCAATTTAGTTTTTTTTTTTTTAAAAAACATGACTTATATTCTTCCCACTTGGTTTCAAGAGGATAGCATCTTGCTAACATGAAACACCCTTCACATACATACAATTACTCCATTTAATTGAGATCAGTTATGCTTGCAAATGTGTTGTTTCTCTTTAAACATGGTTGTAAATATTTCAAAGAAAACGAGATATTAAATAAGGAGAACAGTATAGAATCAACATATCCATGTTGATAAATGTTTCTTTGTTCTAAGGGGCTTTGGTTGTGAAATAAAGAATATTCAGTATACTCAGGAGAGAATAGATTACAGAATTTAAATTGTAATAAATCTAAAATATATGTTTGATTGCTAAATTCTTTTTCATCATATTTGTGCTGAGTGAAAATGACCCCATCATATATTCAAGCTGACTTAAGTCCATTTCTTTGACTAGAAGTGAAATGAAACTACTTAACAGCAAATATCAATGTTTCTGTTATTTTAGTATCATAGATGTTAATCTTAAGGCTTCCTGGAAGTGTCTGTAACTTTTATAGGTTTTTCTCTGAAATTCTGCTTTAGAAAGTCATTCATTTGATGACCTAGATTTTAATCTCTGGTTTCTTCTATATTACAGGCTTTTAGTTTTAAATTTTGACTCATAATGAGCTTGTGATGGCAAGGACAAGTGGTGGGAAACATGAATAATTTTAATCTGTAAATGAGTTATACATCATTTTCATCAAACTCTATTTTCTCATCTGAACGGCCACAGAATAAGCACCAAGAATTGTGGGACTTTAGAATGCTGGATTGTCTGGCATCTGAAGCTTTGTCTGGCTTACTTGCTCTTGTTTCCTTTCTCAGTGAAATGTCAAGGGTATTTCATTGATGATTATGAATTGTCTTGAGTCATGCCATGTGACTCAGAAAAATACAGCAATGACAAGAAAAGCCAAGGTCTCGCTACAAAAGCACTGCTTGGCCATGATGAAAGCTTTGTGAATTCAGAATGAAGATGGGCAATTGTACTATAATTCATAGCTCTGCTTGAGTGCCAAGGAGTCATATCTTTCAAGAGCTTTCAAGTTCTTCAGGAGATGTAAAATTCAAGGTTACTGTTGAGCAAATTAAATTCATCAAATACTTAGACTTCAAAGGTATAAACATCTGTTGTGTGGTTTGAGAGGAAGTCTGTTGAATTATGTTGGTACTAGTCAATTTGCTAATACAGAAACTATACAATATAAGAAACTTTCACAACTGATTATAAAGTGCAAGCATATTTTCATCAAAAAGTGAAATTTCCTTCCTTTCCACTCCCCCTCTCCATCTGATTACAAAAGGAGAAAGAAAAAATACTCTAAGTGATTAGCAGTGAGGACTAAAGTTAAAGTGTGTGTGCTCGGTTGTGTTGACTCGTTGTGAGCCCATGGACTGTAGCCCGCCAGGCTCCTCTGTCTGTGAAATTTTCCAGGCAAGAATACTGGAGTCGGTTGCCATTTCCACATCCAGGGAGTCTTCCTGACCCAGAAGATCAAACCCATGCCTCCTGCATCTTCTGGACTGGCAGGCAAATTCTTTACTGGTGCGCTACCTGGGAAGCCCTTTCGTGATGAATGGTTTGGTTATTATCTGTTACTTGAGGTTATATACATGAATCTTTTTCTGTTCCTTTGGGAAATATGGGTTTATTTACTCTTTTACCAAAAATCATGGTTCTTTTTCAATTATACTTTTTCAAAGGTGCAGTTAATGTAAATGTGAAGTGTATATTATGTATACTCATTACATATATATATAATTTTTCTTAAGAAAAATGTAATATATGTATGTATGTTACATATATATATATAATATTTTCTTAAGAAAAAATAGGGTGGCTATGTATTTATTTGGGATTATGAAGGGCAACTTGATTACCCGGAAAAACTGGGCAAACTGTTGCCTGGGTTGCTTGTAGATTGATTTCTGAGCTTCTCCCTCGTTAAAAACTGAGGTATGGCCGGAGCTTAACTGCTCTCAAGCTTCCCTGCAGCTTTATTTGTACCAGACAGTTTGGTGACAAGCAGATTCCTGCTGGGACACCTGATCCCAAATGTAAATAGAAACCAAAAGTAAAGAGATGACAACAAAATAGGTCACTAAATAGGCTTTATTGGAATTGATTGTCACTGAATTTAAAAGCAAGGTTTATTGAATTAAAGCAAATGTGTGGGCAATTAACTTGTCTGCATAGTGTGTCAACACATTTTGAGTAAAATTATTTTTTATCATCTTGCCAATAGGTTTTTGTAATGATATCTTGGCATACACTTAATATTTTAAATCTTCCATATTAGCACCAAGTCTTTAATGATGCAAAATTCATTTGTTTCTAAACTTGACTTTTTTTTTTAAGTGAATTGAAGTGTTTTAAGAATTAGATAAGGGAGCAAATAAAATATTACAGTACATGATACTGATAGGATATAAGCAAATATACCATGTTGGATATGTTTCTATCCAAGTATAATTATATCTTGCTTCTGTATTTCTGTTTCTCCTTAACTTTTAGCTGTCTGTTTAGGCTGCCCTCTAGTGAAATAACCAGTAATGAAGACAGTCTTTGAGCTGGTGAAACCTTATTTTCTGTACCTTTTCCCCCTTTGTCATTTTCCTCTTTATGTCATCTGCATTATATCAGTAATTTGACTTGCTAGCAGTAATCAGTGAGGGAGAGTTGAAGAAGCACAAAGACCAATTTAAAGAAAAGTCTAGCTTTCTGAAGCTGATTTTCTTTCGCTAATGAGAAAAAATATCATTTCAGAAGCTCACTGGAAGGGAACATTGTTATTCAGAAATTGAGAGATTTAGCATTTGATATTTCTGTATTAAAGATGCTTGTTTGGTTTATTTTATTTATTAAATATTCACAGCTTTAAAATATATAGCATATGGATATGAAATTAGTAAGTGAAAGAAGAATGTTCACTTGCTCCAGAAGAAAATATGGAAGCTTTAACATGTATTTGGATTCCAATTCTGTGTTGCTTCTTACTAAGTAACTTTGAGAAATTGGCCTACCTTCCAAAATGATTTTCTCATCTGTAAATTATAATAATATACATGTCTTTAGTATTTGAGATCAGCACTGCATGCAATAGTGTGTTTACATACTAAATTACCAGTAGAATGGCATAGTGTTATCATCACTATTGTTCATAACCTGATTTACAAATGACAGCTGTGTAGAGACTACCTGGGGTTTATTCTCTGATTCATGTTTTATACTTCCTTAAATTCAGTGTAAGGCTTTTCCGTGTTTATGTGAGCACGCATGTGTTTTATGTATTACGTTGTTCTTCTACTGGAATTAGAAATGAGTGCTGATAATCTCAGATTCTCGGTTTTTCCTTTGTATACGTACAGAACACACATTTCTCAAGAAAACATTTCACTTAAAGTTTTGTGCTGACAAATATAAAGACAATCTTGAAGGAATGATATTAGATCGTTGTCTATTGTCTTTCTATGCAAATATGTTAATATTTACTATGGATGGAGGTTATGGGAACAGAGAGGGAGGAAGACAGAGAGTGGCTGTTTAAAGAATTTTTTTTGCGTTTTATCAGAAAACACCTTTGAAGATCTCTGCCCACTGTGATTTTTAGTGTCTGTCATGCTTTGGTGACAGGGGGAACCAAAAGGATTGGTGGGAGCAGTATGGACAGTACTTAGGCATCACTTAAAATAGCTTGAAGGTTCTACCAAGTTGTCAGAATTTTGTACTTTGATAACAGGAATGTCCTCTGTCTGGGAATGTTATACCATTTGACCTCGTGTGGGAGGATCAAATAAACTATAGTTGGAATGTAAGTGTGTATGTACCTGACTTGTCAGGTCATGGATATCAGTTTAGGTGATCTGTGCGATCGTAGATATGACTGCCTTCAAAATTTAACATACTACTACTGAGTTACCAATATAAACATTTTGACGATTCCTTAGTGTATTTCAAAATGAGAATTAAATGAACAATATCAGGTAAATATATGTGTAAAATTGACAGTACCATTGAAGCATACAGTACATTTGATTAAGCATTTATTCCAACTTTGCAAAGCAAATATCCCTTGGCTTTTATGGGTAGTTAAGTTTTCTAAAGACTGGAGCAGTTTGTAATTTTGATATCACTCCTTTGAGATCGTTGTTCCAAATTTCATTTCAAAGCTAATGTTTAATGATACAGCATCCTTCTCCCCTCCAAAAATTCCTGCAACAACATTTAATTTTTAAAGTGTTGGTAATAATATAAAATATACTTAAATTATATAATACTAGCTTGTAAGTTAGGGTTGCCAGGTTTAGCACATTTAAAAAAAAAGCCCAGCATGCCCAGTTATATTTGAATTTCAGACAAATAACATGTATTTCTTATTATAAGTGTGGAACATATTTTTACTAAAAAAATATTGTCCAAAATTCAAATTTAATTGATTGTCCTCTGTTTTATCTGGAAAATTGTATTTTAAATACTTGTATTAAGCTCTTAAATGAAAATTCTTGGCTCAAGCTTTCATCAGCTTTCTATGCTTATGTCTGTTTTTGCACAATCTCTGCATGATTTCTAAGTAATACTAGTTCAGTCATATAGCTAACTTTTATATCATTTATTTGTGAATGGGAAGGACATTATGCATATTAGTATTTATCAGCTTGGTTAATAATTTTTAGCTTTGTCTTGTACTCTGTTGATACATAGTTTGACAAATTTCCCTTTAAAATATGAAATATAGAGGATAATTTCACTTGATCTGCTTTCAGTTTACTTGCTTCTCTTGGGTGTTTCTAGAGGAGCTACTTGTAACAAACAAATAATCCATGAAAGATGCCAAAATATGCAACAGATTGGAGGAAAAAACATAGCCTTCTAATTTTTTTATGGAGGAAATTGTGTCTGTAAAGGTTAGTTGGCTGCTAATATATTCTATTCCTACTTCTCACCTAGATATTAACTTTGAAATTTCTTTCTTCTTTACATGTAAAATATTCTTCATACTGAGTTTCTTATGCGCTAGGAGAGAAGTGATTCTGATTAAAAGATGAGTATGTCTGTGTGCTCCTTTGTTCAGTGACACATCTGGAAGCATAGTTTAAAATGTAGACAACTCTGTAGTTGGCTTGCTTTTTTGCAAGATTTCTGCTCTCCACTGAAGCAACATCAGCCTCTTGTGATTAAAATAACTTCAATTAGTCAAGTACGTAAGCTGATCAATCTCTTTTTTCTCTCAATTTCTTGTTTAAAAACTAAGTGTTATTATTGAAAAGAAAAGCTATGACAAATCTAGACAGTGTATTAAAAAGCAGACATCACTTTGTCAACAAAGGTCCATATAGTCAAAGCTGTGGTTTTTCCAATAGTCATGTATGGATGTGAGGGCTGGACCATCAAGAAGGCTGAGTGCTAAATAATTGATGATTTTGATATGTGGTGCTGGAGAAGACTCTTGGGAGTCCCTTGGACAGCAAGGAGATCAAACCGGTGATCAATCTCAAAGAACATTAACCTTGAACATTCATTGGAATTTCTGAAGCTCCAACACTTTGTCTACCTGATGCGAACAGCCGGCTCATTGGGAAAGACCCTGATGCTGGGAAAGGTTGAAGGCAAAAGAAGAGGGCAGCAGAGGATGAGATGTTTGGATGGCATCACTGAGTCTGTGGACGTGGACTTGGGAAAACACTGGGAGATGGTGAGGGACAGGGAGGGCTGGTATGCTGCAGTTCTACGGTCTCAAAAAGTTGGACACGACTTAGTGACTGAACAACAGCAGCAACAAAAATCATTATTTATGTTTAACCAAGCTGAGTGCCTTTTTTATTTTTAGGAAATATTTCCGTTTCAACCTTCTCTTAGTCTGTTCTATTTATATAATCACATCTCTAAAACAAATATTTTTTGGTTACTTAAGTAATGGCATTGATTATAATTGTATAAAATAGCCCTAAAATAATTTGAATACTAGAAAGTAGTAGTATACATTATCTATGTACATCTTAAAATTTCAAAGTTCTTTCAAATAAGTCAGAACTAAAAATTATTATTGCAACCCTTTGAAGTTGGAGTTCTTTGCCTAGCTAATAAATGAGACGACAAAACAACTTTGGCTGTATCCATTTACTTGTTTGCTGCCACAGACTAAGAATTGAACAAAGGAATAGAATTCTAAAGGCACTTTTTAGATGCTTTCGATTTGTGATGCCAGAGAAGACTCTTGGGAGTCCCTTGGATGGCAAGGAGATCAAACCAGTCAATCTCAAAGAACATCTTATTTGAGGAACTGAGCATGGTCCACAGAATTCCTTTTCCCTGTCCCTCCTTTTAAAAGTTTTGCACAACAGATGAAATGCATTATACTCCTTAGGACTATGTTGAGTCTTTTGGATTACTTGAGAATCTTTTGGATTATGACTTTCATAAGTTAACATTTTTAACAATCGTACATGTTTTAATTAGAGATAAGTTATATCTGAATCAGTGAACAGTTTGAATTTAAAAAGCTCTTTGAATTATGACTTAATTAAATGCAATTACTAAAACTAGGCTGATGAAGTATATGCTACTAGGAAGCTTTTTGTTTCCAAAGCAGTTATGTATTATTCAGATGGAATGTAGTGCTTCGAAATGTCAGAAATTATTTCATTTATTTCTTCTGCAGTAACCTTTCTTTTTTGTACTGTGAGCAAAATTATTTTCACAGAGAGGTAGCTCAGATTATTTAAGCTGTAATTTATCCCCTAGAAAAACACTGTGATTTCTACTCCAGTTAAATAAAACTGAATGGCATTGCATTATATTAATGAAAGGAAGCAGCAGTTGATCTAGAGCAGTTCATTTCTACCATAATGAAGGGAGTACCAGAGCAGGTGTGGGAGGAGGCAAGGGGTTGATTTAAGCTAGTTTAAGGATGCTGCTCTCTCAGAACATCCATCCTCAGAAACAGTTACTAATTTTCAGAGATGAATGAATATACTTTGACATGACATTTCAAGAAATAAAGAAAAATAACAGTATAGAAATTATTCTTATGCTTTTGCATGTTTCTACAGAAATATGTCAGAGACATTTCCAGTGTGGCGGGGACCGGGGCCAGCGGGGGTGGGGGTGATTGGGGAAGAACTAGCTTTGTCTCTGATTTAAAGAATTGAAAGACCGTTGAGTTTTGTTGGATGTTCAAATGAGAAGAGAAGCTAAACCTATCAAAGCCTCATTGAGCAAAATAGGTGGCAGACAGCTACTGGGTCTTATGTAATCTAAAGAAAAACAGTTACTTAGTGGACACATCAAAATATATAGATGGAAGAATTCTGGAGACCATGGTTGTCCAGTGACTCATTTAAAATTGAAGAATGGAAGCCTCGGGAAGTCACAATGCCAGCTAGTCAGTGTTTAAAATCGCTTGTTGATTTAGCCACGTGCTCAGTAAATATTTCTGATATACTCATTGTGTGACTGTGGTAGATGTTGGTTTCCTGTCCACAGTTCTTCAGAGCACACACACAGTTGTCTAGCTTCCTACTCTAAGCATCCATAGATTTTTGCTTGAGGGCTTTCTGTGGAGTCAGGAATTCACAGAATTCAACACTTTCAACCAGTGATGACTGGTGTGGGTGAATACTAGCGATCTTCTCACTCTTCGGATATAGCAATGTTGAGCCATGTTTGAGAGCATCCTAGCATTCTTGGAGGAACTTGATTGGCTATCTGCTGTCTAGCACACCTTGTTTTGAATTGCTTTACCACCATGTCTTACTTCCCCACCACCATGTCTCACTTCCCCACTTTCCTAGCAGTATTTTCTGGGATCCCCTCCCTAATTAAACAAGTCTCAGTGTCTGCTCATACAGTGCTAGAACCCTCTGTTAAAGACCTTGTCTGTAGAGGATAAAGATCATTGAGCAGAGGAGGACAGGCTTGTTCAAGGGTCATAGGCACCTAACTGTGATGGACCTCCAGCCACATGTGGAGTGCAAAAGTGATGGAGACTGTCCCCTCACAGGGCTCAGACTGCAAAAAGGGTTGTAGCTGATCTTTGGATCAGATTTTCACTCATTAATTCCATGCAATACCCAGTATGGTAGCTACTGTTGTTCTCCCTGATTTATAGAGGATAAAAATATCAGATGGTGCTGTGAGAAACATTAACAGGGATACCTAACTTTGATTTGAATTAGAAAAGCTTGGGAAGTTGTCCACAACAAAGAAAAATTCCTGGCTATAATTTAGGTGTGGAAAGAATTTATTCCAGAATCTTAGGAATGGTAGCGCATTCTGGTCTGCTCCCAAATTTCTCTCCAAGGACCCGGACCAGTTTTTGTGAAAACCTTACATACTCTAAGTGTACGTGCCCAAACCCACCTCCCCAAATTCCCTGAAATTAGTCTGAACAAAGGAAAAGAAAGATACAATCAGAGTTAACCTGTGATTCATATGCCTTAAGCCTAGGTAGTTAGCAGTGGACAATTACCAATAGGCCTGTGGTCATACCCCAATAAGCATAATAGAATTAATGATTCTATTCGGTTACACAGATAATTAGGGTATTCTTAAACTTCCCTGGTAGCTCAGGCGGTAAAGCGTTCTGGCTGCAGTGCAGGAGACCTGGGTTGGATCGCTGGCTCAGGAAGGTCTCCTGGAGAAGGGAGTGGCAACCACTCCGGTATTCTTGCCCACCCCCCAAAAAAAGGGGCTCAACGGGACATTTTAAATCTCAGGCGGAAAACTAGAAGATCTCTGTCTGTCTGGATTTATGTATGTCTCAGTGTGAGTCCTCTGTTTAGGAGACATTGGTGGCTCAGAGGTTAAAGCGTCTGCCTCCAATGTGGGAGACATGGGTTTGATCCCTGGGTCGGGAAGATACCCTGGAGAAGGAAATGGCAACCCAATCCAGTATTCTTGCCTGGAGAATCAATCCCATGATGGAGGAGCCTGGTAGGCTACAATCCACGGAGTCACAAAGAGTCGGACATGACTGAGCAACTTCACTTCACTTCACATTAGGTGTCAGAGAGTCTAGGTTTGAGTCCTGGGGCTCTGCCATCCAGGGGGTCTGCTTCTCCAGTTGGTATGTCATTTCCATAAATACTGGGCATCTAGCTCAAAGTCCACAGTACGGCCCAAGATGGAGTCCTGCTTTCAAGATAGAGCCTTGTTCTGTAGTTTCCTCCTTTAATACTACCTTTGGAAAAATTAACACGTATCTATTGCTAGCACATCATATGCTGTTAAGATCAAGTGCTGTGAACTTTGGTCATGAGTCAAGAAAATCTGTGAATTGTGTAAATCAGTAGGAAGAAGTATAGAAACTGCAATATTTTGGCAGATTAAATTTTAATGTTTTAGTTGATGATATCCCAGGCTTCATTAGAATCATAGAGTAAAGGAAATTAAAACTAAGTCATCAGCATTTTAGATGTGTTTGTTCAGTTCTGGTCTAAATTTCCTGGGATATTTGGTAGATGAAAATAACATTTATTTTATTATATTCTACTTTGGCTTTTATCCTATAGTTTAAATAATGTATTTATTGATGTCCTTTGGAACACTAAAAAAGCTTACAGGTAGATTCTTATTAAAATTTACCAGATGAAGAAATAAGTTGCTGCACTTAATGTTTAATAGGAATTGATTTCCTCGGAAGTTCAAAAACATGAAACTCTGAAATCACAGTCCACTTGGAATTCCACCTTGATTTCTTATAAGAGGGAAACTAATCTCTATTTTAACTCATTTGAGGCTTTTTAGAAGTTATATACTTTTTCTATACTCTGATGCAGTGTATGTGCATATGTTTGTGCAAGCATTTATGGGTATGTGCATTTTGTTGTTATTTTTACTCCAGAATTTCTAATAGTTAGTTATAAGCTTGTGATAGTCACTTATCCATTATCTATCTGTTCAGTGACAGTTCATACATTTCAGACAGTAGTATTGAATATACACATAATAGAACATTATCTTAAATCAAAACAACTTAACAGTCCTGCTTTAAAACACTGCATTTTCTTATGTCGATGAAATGAACATTTACATAGAAAAAGAAGAAAAAGAAATGCAAAAAAGCAAAATGGCTGTCTAAGGAGGCCTTACAAATAGCTGTGAAAAGAAGAGAAGCAAAAAGCAATGGAGAAAAGGAAAGATATTCCCAATTGAATGCAGACTTCCAAAGAATAGCAAGGAGAGATAAGAAAGCCTTCCTCAGTGATCAAAGCAAAGTAATAGAGGAAAACGAAAAAATGGGAAAGACTAGAGATCTAGTCAATTAAATTAGAAATACCCAAGGGACCATTTCATGCAAAGATGGGCACAATCAAGGACAGAAATGGTGTGGACCTAACAGAAGCAGAAGATATTAAGAAGAGGTGCCAAGAATACACAGAAAAACTGTACAAAACAGATCTTCACGACCCAGATAACCATGATGATGTGATCACTCACCTAGAGCCAGACATCCTGGAATGCGAAGTCAAGTGGGCCTTAGGAAGCATCATTATGAACAAAGTTAGTGGAGGTGATGGAATTCCAGTTGAGGTATTTCAAATCCTGAAAGATGATGCTGTGAAAGTGCTGCACTCAATATTGCAGCAAATTTGGAAAACTCAATAGTGGCCACAGGACTGGAAAAGCTCAGTTTTCATTCCAGTCCCAAAGAAAAGCAATGCCAAAGAATGCTCAAACTACTGTACATTTGCACTCATCTCACACGGTAGGAAAGTAATGCTCAAAATTCTCCAAGATAGGCTTGAACAGCATGTGAGCTGAACTTCCAGATGTACAAGCTGGCTTTAGAAAGGAGATCAAATTGCCAGCATCCTCTGGATCATCGAAAAAGCAAGAGAGTTCAAGAAAAACCTGTATTTCTGCTTTATTGACTGTGCCAAAGCCTTTGACTGTGTGGATCACAATAAACTGTGGAAAATTCTTAAAGAGATGGGAATACCAGACCATCTGACCTGCCTATTGAGAAGCCTATATGCAGATCAGGAAGCAATAGTTCGACCTGCACATGGAACAGCAGACTGGTTCCAAATAGGAAAAGGAATATGTCAAGACTGTATATTGTCACCCTGCTAATTTGACTTCTATGCAGAGTACATCATGAGAAACGCTGGGCTCGAGGAAGCACTAGCTGGAATCATGATTGCTGAGAGAAATATCAATAACCTCAGATATGCAGATGACACCACCCTTATGGCAGAAAGTGAAGAAGAACTAAAGATCCTCTTGATGAAGGTGAAAGAGGAGAGTGAAAAAGTTGGTTTAAAGCTCCACATTCAGAAAAATAAGATCATGGCATCTGGTCCCATCACTTCATGGCAAATAGATGGAGAAACAATGGAAACAGTAACAGATTTTGTTTTTTGCAGCTCCAGAATCACTGCAGATGGTGACTACAGCCATGAAATTAAAAGATGCTTACTCCTTTGAAGGAAAGTTATGACCTACCTAGAAAGCACATTATAAAGCAGAGACATTACTTTGCCAACAAAAGTCCGTCTAATCAAGGCTATGGTTTTTCCAGCAGTCATGTATGGATGTGAGAGTTGGACTATAAAGAAAGCTGAGTGCCAAAGAATTGATGCTTTCGAACTGTGGTGTTGGAGAAGACTCTTGAGAGTCCCTTCGACTGCAAGGAGATCCAACCAGTCCATCCTAAAGGAAATCAGTCCTGAGTGTTCATTGGAGGGACTGATGCTGAAGCTGAAACTCCAGTACTTTGACCACCTGATTCGAAGAGCTGACTCATTTGAAAAGACCCTGATGGTGGGAAAGATTGAGGGCAGGAGGAGAAGGGGGCGAGAGAGAATGAGATGGTTGGATTGCATCACCGACTCGATGGACATGTGTTTGGGTAAACTCGGGGCGTTGGTGATGGACAGGGAGGCATGGCGTGCTGCAGTCCATGGGGTTGCAAAGAGTTGGACGTGACTGAGCGACTGAACTGAACAGAACTGAATGAACATTTTCTTTGGTGAACATTATGTGTTTTTTTCATCTAGGGTGTAGTTCCAGTTGTTTCATGAGTCTCATAATAAGTGTTGCTTGGGGCATGAATACTTGAACATACTTGTAATTAGGTCATTAAACATAGTAAGACACCTGAAGTTATTCTCTTTTTCTTAGGTGACTCTTAGATGACTATGCTTGTTGATTTGTTCATGTAGTAGGCCGGGTCTTAAGTAATACTTCAAGTTACAAGCATCATAGTAGCAAGTTAAAACTATACTGCAAATATGCAATCTAATGGCAATTACCTGACAAATAAATGTAAAATGGTGCTTAGTAAAAGAAATAGAAGCAAACTTTCTTTAAAAAAAAAAGGCCAAAATTAGTTTCTAGTTTTTTCGAGTAAGCTAAAGAAATTAGTATTGAATTCCGTTCACATTTTAAAGCAAATGATAAAGCAAAGTTAAAAGAACAAATAAGATAGCTAAATGTGCTTTAATGATTATTAAATAATCTATTAAAAGGTGGATGTTGCATATATAAAGGACTCACTGTCCCTAAGAAGTATATCATTCTGCATTCCCATATAGCAGGACAAGGGAGGAATAAGTACTCAATTAGGTATAAGAAGACCTCTGTTAGACTGGGTTTTACTGCTGTTAGTCTTAGCTTTCGAATATACAAAATTGAGATCGACAGTATCTTACTCACTATTTAATCTTAACAATTACGTTCTCTAAACAGCACATGTTCTTAGGCCTCTAGCATAGAACTTGGGATGTGTACAAAGCTCAATATATATTTATTCTTCCGAATGAATGTTGAGAGTTCAGAGAAGGACTAAACAATTTGTTTCTTCATTACAGTCATTGAACAGCATCTTAGCAATAGTATGCTACTTTTGTCTCTTTTATAGAAACTGTGGTATTCAAGCATATAATCAAAATTTATATAGTCATTTCATGTTGTATCATGCAACTAGTTTCTAAAGGCTAGTTACTTGATATAAAGAAATCGGTAAACCTTCTTTGAAAGATAATTATTATTTACTCATTTACTTCTCACAAAATATTAACTTGACACTAAGAGATTTTTGACCTTTAGTTCATTAGATAAGTGTTTGAAAAATATTAATGGTTTTTCTTTATGTATGAGCTAAGAAAATTTTCATCTCTTGGCTGCTTCGATTTTTTGTTTTAATCTTCTGCTAGAATTTTAAATGCTAGACCAAAAAAGAAGTTTTATGCCATAAGACTTCTGGATTTTTATCCCATAAATCTTTGCAAACCACTGAATGTAATTAAAGAGAAGATGGACACACAGGAAAGACAAAGGATGAAGGAATGGTACCTTTCTGGATGCAGGAGGGGCTCACATCCAGGACATGGAGAGGGGAGTTCATTCTAGAACAGTTATAGTCTCATAAGGCCACCAACAGAAATTAAAATTCAAGCCAATACTATTGCCTGTTAGGCAATTTGAACAGGAAATTTGAACAAAAAAGCACATTGTGTTTGTATTGGTACTATCAGTTGTAGGAGTGAAAAAACACATTCTAAAAACCTTAAGGGAAAAAAAAAACTTACTATAATTAAGAAGCCAACAGATAGATGTAGCCTCTAGCACATAAAGACTGAGGCTTTAAGCATTACAGCATTTGCAGCCATAACTACTCTTAGGGAATTGTATTTTTATGAAAAAGAAATAGTGATATGAGATTCTATTTTTGGATAGACTTAGGCACCTGTTAATTTCTGTGGTCAAAGAAATAGGATGGTATGATTTGCCAGCTATCAGAATCACATGATTGAAAGAAACAGTTTCCCAAAGATAGAAGAGTTTCTGAAAAATAAACAAACAAAAATTACAGACCTAAGCAAACCCACAAGTGTACTATAGTTATTCAAAGAAAGAACCACCAACTCTCTTGATGTGAGGACAGCATGTATAATTTTTACCGGCAAGATTCCACAGTTTAGGTGTTAGGATGAACAAACAAATGTTGGTTTAATACAAAGTTGGAGTTTTTCTAGACAGAAGTAGATGAGGATGGATGTTTAAAGAAGATGTGGGGTTAGAAAGAGTATGCTTAGAATCACAGAGAAGGTTGGATCATAGGAACACAATAAATGGACAGATTGCATATTGTTATTGTTCAGTTGCTAAGTTGTGTCTGACTCTTTGCAACCCATGAACTCCAGCCGGCTAGGCTTTCCTGTCCTTCATTATCTCCTGGAGTTTGCTCAGACTCGTGTACATTGAGTTGATGATGCCATCCACCATCTCATCCTCTGTTGTCCTCTTCTTCTTTTGCCTTCAGTCTTTCTCAGCATCAAGGTCTTTTTCAGTGAGTCAACTCTTCGCATCAGGTGGTCAAATTATTGGAGCTTCAGCATCATTCCTTCCAATGAATATTCAGGACTGTCTGAGAACTAACAACTACCCTTTGTAGTAGACTTGTTATTATTCAGTAGCTCAGTTGTGTCCGACTCTTTTGACCCCATGGACTGCACACTTTCTTATAAATCCCCTCATTTATCAGATTAAAAATAAAAATAACAGCCAGTAATACCATTCTGCTATATGGAATCTTTGAAGAAGGGACTTTACATGAGTTAAATAGACTCAAAACATAGTATGTGATCTAAGAACATAAAATTGTAAACATTTACTTTAATTCATATGCAATTACCAGATAAAGCTAATAGATAAATTCTAGGGATATTCCTGACTTTTATGTTTCAATTTGTAAAACAATAGCTGATAATTTGTAGGGGGGGACATACAGGCACTGTGCTCCGCACTTGACGTCAATTCTTTATTGTCTCTTACACATAATGTGAATCACGTGCTTTCAATCTAGTGATCTGGGAATGGATCTGTAAATGGACCTGTGCCCATGTTTTTCTTTTTTTCTCTTCATAAACAACATTTTCATCATTCCAAACCCTAAACGGATATAATGGCATAAAAAAAACAAAAACAACCTTTTTTTTAAGAACCACTGTCTTTAGTGCTTCAGCTACTTTTAGCTATCTTTGGAAACTTCACTTACGTTCACACCACCGCCCAAACACACACGAGGATACACAAAATCATACACATTCTGCCTCTCTCCACCCCGCCCCCCAACCGCCACCAAAACATCTTCCTAAGTTGTTTTATTCACACAGTGCTATAATCAGTGCTGCTGGTTATCCCATCTCATGCACCATGGTTGATTTGGGCACAGTCAGTAGTAGTGGTGTGTCTGGTTGTATGCATGTGTGCGAAGTCACTCCAGTCATGATGGACTCTTTGTGACCTTATAGACTGTAGCCCACCAGGCTTCTCTGTCCCTGGGATTCTCCAGGCAAGAATATTCGAGTGGGTTGCTAAGCCCTCCTCCAGGGTTTCTTCCTGACCTAGGGAATCAAACCCATGTCTCTTATATCTGCTTCATTGGCAGGCTGGTTCTGGTTACCAGGTCAAAGTGTTACTATGATATGTTAATCAAAAAGTATTTGAAATTTAAATGATTTGAACTAAACAGTATGGATCTTGTTTGGCAGGAATCATTAACACAACTCCTTTGTAACACAGAGTATCCTTTATGTTGGGCTTTCCTTGTAGCTCAGTGGTAAAGAATCCGCCTGCAATGCAGGAGATGCAGGAGGAATGGATTCTGTCCCTGGATCAGAAAGATCCCCTGGAGGAGGAAATGGCAAACTGTTCTAATATTCTTGTCTGAAGAATCCCTTGGACAGAGAGGAGCCTGGTGGGCTACAGTCCATAGGGTCACAAAGAGACACAACTGGGCACAGTACACACACACACACACCCCCCCATACACACACCCACCCTTAATGTTCATCCTGTTGACTTCATATTTGGAGCTAAAGAAAGATAAAATGAAAATGAGTTGTTTTTTTTTTTAAAGTGATTTAGCAGGCAATAGAGTTGCCCCAAATTTTTCATGCTGTGGATCATATGTACAGTCAAGTGTATAAGCCAGAAAATAAAATTAGTAACTTGGAGAGGAAGTTAATATCTATTTGAGTTTTAAATGTGTCATATATTTCAGATATTGGCTATAAAATCCTAATTTTTGGTTCCAACACTTAAATCTTATCATTGGCAACATATTATTCCCAGATTGAAGCTTTGTGCTTATGGTTCAGGTTTTTAACATGAACTATTCATCAGAGGCTGCATTTTATAGGCAAGTGGCATGCAAGGTACTGTCATTCACAGTATGTTTTTATGATGGAATGGTCTGTCTTGTCCAGATTGAATTTTTGACTCCCAGTAGACACTGGGACACTAAAGTCATTTATCTGTCAGCTTGCTAGGGGATGTTTTAAATTTCAGTAAACAGCAATATTGTATTAGCATGAACCATTTGGGTAAATTTGTTTCAAGGAGATAATAAATAACTAAACTACTTGGTTAAAAATCAGAAACAATTTGTTCCTGTCATCTGGTGGTGTTTAAATTAGGAAAAATAGCTCTCTAAAGGTGTAAGTAATCTATGAATCTAGTTTGAGGCTCTTGCTAGCTAAATGCTATCAGATTGCACATAATGCACTGAAATCCACGGATATCCCCCGTGTTTGGGTATAAAATTCCTTCTAAGATGATGTTATTTAATAATTTGCATGAAAATGTTCAGCTAGAAGGATAGCAGGGAAAGAAGATTGACTCAACTCTATAATCTGTGCCAGCGATAATTAGTTTATATGCTATAGTTTTGCAGTCTTAAATGATACTGATATAACTGTGTACCTTCTGGAAAAGGGACTGAAAGAATTTTGAGTGATAGAATGGGCAAATGATTTAGGACCATACACACACATGTGCAAACACACATGCTTGACTTGATCAAAGGAGGAGGAATGTTTCAATATCTGAAATTCTTCACTGTCACCTGTTTTACTATCTAGGAAGGTTTTGTGTTATGTGGTCATACCATCCATGTATGATAAGAGATATTCTTCAGTTATAGCAGATTCAAGGAACTGGCCCAATTGCCTCCACATCTTGTCACATGTGAATCAGGAGGGCCAGAACTTGACTCTTAGGTCAGGGTTAATAGTCGACATCTTTGTTGCCCCGGCATTTAGCACAGAGTGATGTCAGAAGAGTGCTGTTGAATGAGTGGGGTGTGTGGCTTCATCTCCTGGTCAGGAGAACTCAGTAATCTTCCTGTACTAAGTCTAGGTGAGATGGAGCCAGAAGCAGGGCAAAGGGCACTCAGCTGACTGATACTCCTGCCTCTCCTCCAGTTTCCCCCACACAGACCATTAACTGTTAGCTGTTTTTAAGCAATATCTTTCCCTAATTTTCTTTTAGCATAGAGTTCATTTTAACCAAAATTTATCCCTCTGTAAACATCAGGGCATAGAAGTAGGCCTGATTCATTGTGAATTGTCCTTTATTCCTGGAAACTGTCCTTTAACCCAATCATCTAAAAATTGTTTCTGGATTTATTCTGGTGATTCAGTGATTTATGTGGTTTGATTTCAGACTGATTTAGTTTAATGTAGCTGCACACATCTGAAAATATATATACATATATTTATATATACACACACACATATATATAATAGCAGAGCTAATATGTACCTCTATGAGGCAGAAGAGATGACTCTAAATGAATGTGATATGAAAGAGAATTAGGATTATCATTATTATTAAAATTATGATTTATCTCAAGTCTATATTCAAAATTATTTGTGAATCAAAGAATTCTGAAATTATGTAAACAAAAGCCATACTAAAGCAAATCACTGCAATTTTCCACAAGAAATTATGATGAATTGTGACCTAAAATGTTTTTATATAGTTACATAATTTAAAGGTCGCATGGATATTTGCCATTTATTTTAACATCATGCTGCCATGTAGGTGGACTAGGTTGACAGATTAAATACAGAGTTACAGTTTTCCCAAATCCTGATGCCCTATGGTGATTTATCTTTACTAAAGTTGATCAATTTAGCTTTTCTGTTAGATAAAATAAGGGAATAATGCAGTGTACATGCTATCAATGCAGAGTCTGAGGTTTGAGAAAGGAAAGTGTACTTAAAAAGGTTAAAGAAAAGCTTCTGAGCCAAAAGCAATATCACATCTATTGAAGAAAAGAAATTTTGTTTTAATACAGTGGACATAATCAGTTGCACATTCCACTCAGGTCTGTGTTCTCTTATTGAAATGCGATAGCCTGTCTAAGCATATGTGTTTGATTAAGTACTTCCGAGATATGTTGTTGTCATATAAAAAAGACACACTTGTTTTTCTTTGCATTTATATTTTGACTGGCATTCTTGATCCCAGCTTGTGCCTCATCCAGCCCAGCATTTCTCATGACGTATCTGCATATAAGTTAAATAAGCGGGTGACAGTACAGGGAAACAATACAGCCTTGACGCACTCCTTTTGCTATTTTGAAAAGACCCTGATGCTGGGAAAGATTGAAGGTGGGAGGAGAAGGGGACGACAGAGGATGAGATGGTTGGATGGCATCACCGACTCAATGGACATGAGTTTGGGTAAACTCTGGGCGTTGGTGATGGACAGGGAGGCCCGGCATGCTGCAGTCCATGAGGTTGCCAAGAGTTGCAACTGAGTTACTGAACTGAACTGAACTGATATTTTGACCATGTTAGACTTGGGCTTTGTATAAAGAAAGAGCTCCTTAAATGTAGAAATATAAACTACCTAGTCACAAGAAGTACTGATGTTTGGCATGCAGTATTACTTTATGCCTAATACATTTTGTTTTCAGTTTGCTTAAAAAAATTAAAAAAAAAAAAAAGCCAGGTTTGGCATTATATGTCTGATGATTTTCAGAAAATTGTCTGTAAATCCATACATAAAAGTTACATACAGTTAGCAATACCCATTTTCAATAACAATTTTAGCAGCAATATAGAGCTTCTAAAAGAAAGGGCAGTAGTGAGGTTTTATATAAAGTATAATATAGTAACAAAGGAAAAATACTGAAATTCTCAAAAAGATTTTTCTCTATTTTAATTTTTATTTCAACTTCAGTCACAGTCTATCTTAATAGAGTCAAATACTTAGCTTGAGTTAAAACTAGTGTTTCTTTATCACACCTTACCCTCTTCTAACACTGTGTGTGATACTCTTCATCTTTTATATAATAAATAAATTCTCTTTGTTACTGTGACCATGTGTCACACATAAGAAAAGATTTTAAGTAATCATTGTAGTCCATTAACTCTGGTTCCATGGACTAAGTGTAATCCTAAATAAATGAATTATTTTATATAGTTATCTGAACATTTTATTTTACCTAAAAATAGAGGTGGGTATCTTTAATTCACTTTGTGTCTTTCTTGGCACAGGTGTATTTACAAATAGGTGGTGAATGAGTGTTGAAAGGATGCTACTGAACTGCATGAAATTTAATACTATTTTACCTTGTTTTCCAAATGTTCCAATTTGGTAAATATAAGTAATCAGTTGGCAAACATAATATCTAAAATGAAGTAAACTTATTCAGTGTTTTAACTTTTGATAGGATCCACAATCTAAATTGAAAATTGTCTCCTAAGTATAAATTACAGGGTTCCATGAGGGATCAATAAACTAGTAATTGGATTTGAGTCTCAGGAGAATTCCAGAGGTTCTCTTGATTTATGTATGTGATGAGTTCTGATTTGTATTTTCCTTTGTTACAAACCTAATGCTATCAGTAATAAGTGTTCCAGGACATAGAAGTTTTTTGTGTGTGGAAATTCTCTGGCTACTTATTCTTTTTAAAAAAACTAATATTAAATGGTAGTTTTAAAAATGTTAATGATGCTAAATGAAATTAAAACTCCCAAGTTTCGTTCAGTATTACAAATCACATATTCTTATATTTATGTATGTAGTGTTTGGTTGGTTATTTGGTCTTCAGAGAGATCTGTATTTTATAAATCTTCACTATCATATTATGTTTCTCAAATCAAAAAATAGGCAGAATCTGTGCCCCTACCCAAATCAAAACAAAACAAGATCTCAATCTCCTCTTCTTTTGGAGATTATAATGTGCATTCATATACTGAAGCTGTATGAATTACTGCTGAAAAGAGACAATTTTAACTTTATCATTTATTCTGAAATCATGACCGTAGAATAGTTTTGCCTATAAAAAATCTATTACATCTTTAAGAACTAGTAATTTTCTTTAGAACATACTTTAAGAAGCACTAATTTATTCTATTTTCCCCAAGTAATTAAACAAAATTTTATCAATTGTGTTTTTGTTAATAAACTTTTGGATTATCCTTGTTTGTAAATGTTTAAGAGACAGAGATAAGTACACTTTTACATGATACTCAAAATACAAAAGACATACAGAAGATGAAGAACACGCATCTTCAATCAGTTCAGGAAAAGAAATTTTTAACAAATCAGTATATACATATTATTTTTAAATTGCATAGAACTAGCCTTGTAGATAGAACAAGAATTTAAAATTCCTTGATAGTTGTTTTATCCACTTTCCTTTCCGTTTTTCCTCTGTAACACAATTTATGTCCATAATTTATATTTATGACATATTCAGCAACATTGATAGCTAGTAGAAATGTCCACACACATTCATTCTTGAAAAGTTAACACTCATTTGCTACTTTAGTAGAATATGAGACCATTAAGAGTGTTGGATAATCTGATATTTTTGCTGTCTAAATTCACAGACAATCTTGATTCCTTATCTGATTTTCCTGAAGAAATTCCTGCTAATGTCATGCAGTTACACTTTTCTTCAAAGAATAATATCGACACGATTTATATATTTTTAAACATCATGGTTTTAGCCAAATTTTAACAAGCCAGTTATTCAGTTGTCTAGAATTATCCTATCTATCATTTCATGATTTAGGTGAAAGAGACAGAGAGAGAGTGTGTGTCTATGTATAAATTATTTGTGTTAAGGATTTTTCAATTTTTTCTTGACAAATTGACCTCAGATTTGCACTAAGGTATTTCGCTCCATTGCAAGATGTGCTTTTCTAATATCACTGATATAGTGTTTTAATATGTTCTTGTAGAAAATATTGGCTAATATTTATGGGTCTTTGTGGAATATATCATAAAAGGAATACTATGTGGGTCTTATTATTTCATATGTGAATAAAATATACTTAATATTTGATCCAATGTTTTTATGTTTTTAATCAAATCAATAAAGCATTCCTTTTTCCTTTTTTTATAGAGCAATGAAGTTGTCTACTACAATGCAAAGGATGATCTTGATGTGAGTATTAAAAGTTTTACATTACATTGCATGCTAGACTTAACTAGACTAGGGTGAATGGCTTTCTTAACAAGCTGACCATGTTGTATATTTAGTTGGATTCATGTTTCCATCCAGCTTTAAAATCATAGTTGCTTATAAGCACTAACAGCTATTTAAATTCAAATTGGTTTTCTCTCATCTTAGATGTGCTACAGTTAATTCTGTGATCCAAAAATTTCATTTTAGTTCTACATATTCTTGAAATCCTGCTAACTTCATCAGGTTTGCTGGAGTTGGCCCATTTCATGTAAAATTTTTAAAAATTTGTAAAGAATTGTAAGATAATATATTTTACAATTTACTATAACTTTTTTGGGGTAGTTTAAAGTGCTTTAGATATGTTAATAGTATTGCTTTTGTAGACCCTTAGATGGTGAATAAAAATGAACTGTGTTTTATGATTGGTATATTGGTTTAGCTATTACAGAGAGACTGAAATATGCTAAACTGAAAATGCTAAAGCAAAACAAAAGATTATTCCTCTCTAATGGCACTTTCTGTGTGCAAGGCCTAATAGAGCAACTCTCTATAATCCAGGCCCTACAAATCTTTCTCTCATGATTTTTTCCTCTCCTCAAAATAGCTTTTCTATTTTATGGTCCAAAATGGATGCTGCAATATCCAAAATGATATTTGCATTCTGTACATGAGAAAGGAGTCAGATGGCGCTGAAGGTCATATTCCGGAAATTACAGAAGACGCATCTGTCTGCACCTGTTGTCTACTACTTCATTACTAGTGTTACCTAGTTGCCAGAAGATGTGCAATGTAATTCCCCATCCTCCTCCCACCTTCCCATAAGCATGTAGGCAAATAAAATACAAAGTTCCATTACCAGAGAGAGAGTAGAGAGAATAGTAGTCGGGAGTTAATTAGTAGTTTCTATACTTAACTTCAGTTTGCTCTTCCTGGCATATTGAAGTTAATGCCCACATCTACCCCTTCAATTGAGTGACTTCTATAAACTTATATTAATATAGTCAAATTCTTCAACTTGGAATGGAGCAGAAAATTCTCACTTATAGTAAAATAATTATAACATTTTGTGCTGTATTTAGTATTATTTAGTTCTTAATGCATATGTATTGATCACTGTGACCAAAATGTTTTCTGCAATAGAAATACAGTCTTTATTTTTTTAACTAATTTATTTTTTATTGAGGGATAATTGCTTTACAGAATTTTGTGTTTTCCGTCAAACCTCAACGTGAATCATAGGTATACATATATCCCTTCCTTTTGAACCTCCCTCCCATCTCCCTCCCCAGCCCACCCCTCTAGGTTGACACAGAGCCCCTGTTTGAGTTTCCTGAGCCATTCAGCAAATTCCTGTAGGTTATCTATTTATACATGGTAATGTAAGTGTCTGTGTTACTCTTTCCATACCTCTCACCCTCTCCTCCCCCCTCCCCATGTCCATAAGCCTATTCTCTATGGCTGTTTCTCCATTGTTGCCCTGTAAATAAATTCTTGAGTACCATTTTTCTAGATTCTGTATATATGCATTAGAATATGGTATTTATCTTTCTCTTTCTGAAATCTTGCCAGTAATGTGAAGCTGTAGAAAATAGGTAGGCCAGACTTAGCTGTAGAAATATTTTGAAGTGCTTACACAAAAGCCAAGGAGTTTGCCTTTGGATGTCATACATTCTCCAGCTTGCCCCAATTCCACTCTCGTTGTCTTATTCTCTGTCTATATCACACATCTACACACATGAAGAATAATTAGAATTGCCTTAACATAACACAGGGATAGAATCCTCAGCACACCAACATTTAAGGAAAGGTCTTGAAGGCAGGGTAGGGTGTGTAGAATAAGAGTAGATGGAAATGAGGAAAAAGTAGCTTTCATAATAGAAGTAAATCATATGTAAAAGCCCATAATTTTAGTTTATGTTGAGTTAAGACTAATTGTTCCTATTTTTCTTCCATGTTTGTTTTATTTGTCCATCACCAAGTTAAGATTTGAATATAAAGAATGACATATTCAAGTGTAATCTATTGACTTTGTTCATTATAATGATGATACATGGCCTCACTTAAAGGTAAAGCAAGCATTTAAAGGTGATCAGTTATCTCTTTGGAGTGTAACTTTCTATTAGCTACATCTGAATTAGTTTGTGGAGAGATGTCAAGTTGTAAGCTTTTCAAGGACTTTGATATAAGACAGTTCCTCAGGGGCATTTTATAATCTCCATGCTACTCTAGATCGATGCTATTTATATTCACCTTCTGGGTATAAAAATAAAAACTTAGTGACAGCCAGATTTAACTAAAGTGGCGACTGAAATAAGGGTAAAAGTGATGTCCCTTAGGATTGTGTAATATTACAAAAAAACTATGACTGTATTCATTCACACAGATTTTTGCTTTGAAACTTCAAAATGTAAGTATTACTGGGCTAAATTATTTGGTTATTTGGTTAGCCACAATTCTCCTGGTAGACATAAGGCACATAAAGTACATAGCCATGCTAGAAATGTAAGGTGATCATTTCTGTCCCTTGTGCTAGTTAATATTAGCATGTTCTCTCCTCTTAATTACCTGATTATAATATCCTACAGGTTTTGTGCTAAGTAGTCTTTAAAAACTAATTCAAATACTACCTACTCTTGAAGCCTGCCTTGGTTTTTCTAGATAGCAAATGGTATTTCCTTCTTCTGAGTACCCTAAATAACTTGTTACACATTTTTGGTTTTAATGGTCTAATACCATACACTGTAGTATTTTTATATAGGGATAATCTTCTTTATTAAATTTTTGTGTCTTGAGATAAGGGCCTTAATCGTTTTCTGTCTTTAATGATTTACAGTAATTGCTGACATGATGCCATTAAATTGGATAGTTGGTTATGTGCTTCAGTTCCCCAGTGGCTCAGGTAGCATTCATGAAGATTGTTCACTTTGTAGGTGGTGCTGCATTTGCAAAGTAAACAGGAAACCCTTTGCAAACCTGGTAGTAAAGACAATGTTTGTTTTGCTTCAAGGTTGGGTGGAAACAAGATGAAGAGAGGATTGGCAAGATTGGCTTTGACTATGGACTGCCTTTGAATTAATTTTTCTTAATATAGACATTTGAAGATGGGAACAGAGTGGACCTTGTTCTTTCCTTTTATCTCATGTGTTCCTTCTTCCCGTTAGCCTCTGGTTCAATCATGAGGACTAAGTAAAGACATACAGACAGTCAGCTTTGCCCTATGTCTAAAACTGATTCAAGTTGAGAATAAGTATTAGAGTTATAATGTTTGCAGGCAATTACTACAAGTAATATAAGATCAGAAATTTTGGTTCTAAGACTGAAGAGATCTGATAAACTAAGCTTTTATGAATATTTGTGAAACATGAAATCAAGCCTATTAGTCCATTGAACTAAATTTTGTCTAATTTTGCGTTTAGTAATAGTAAATTGCTGAATTTCATTTTCAGAGAGACTACAGCATTAATGTACACATAATGTTTTAATGTAAGATTAGTTTTTAACTTTTTATCGAGAAAATTGTTTTAAATATAAAAAAGAAAGAATAATAAACTGAGTCTCCATAGTTGCTGTGTCTATTATTTGCTTAAATATTTTAAGATAAAATAGATATGATATTTCACTCATAAATTCTTCCATATGAAACTATTTTCCCCAATTAATAACAATACATACATGTATAATTACTATGTATCAGTACATTGTTATATGGAGGAAATAGAATATGATACTTAGGAGATTATGTTCCAGAGTTCCACTGCAAGCATTTGAATCCCAGATGTGCCATTTTCTGGCGTGGTGATTTGGCAGTCACCTAACCTCTCTGTTTTTCCCTCTTGGCTTGAAAAGTAAAGGTAATAGTGATACCTACCTCATACAGTTATGTGAAAATTAAATCAGTTAATGCATGTAAAGCATTTAGAACATTCCCTGTCTTACAGTAGGTAATCTAGAAATATTAGTGTAATTTTTTAAATTAATAATTATTAATATTGTTACAATACATTTAATATTGATTTGAAGTGATTTTAGTTCTCCATGGGAACACATTTATGCATGTGTGTGTGTTAACAATAATTAAAGAGTACTAATTTGAATTATTTTATTGTTAAGAATATCCTTACATTTGTGTGAAAAACTAAAGAAAATACTTAACAAAATAAAAATTGAAATAGAATCTTCTAAAACACATTTAGAAATGCATATTACTGCAATGTAGAAATTTGTTGTGAAATCCTTGTGAGTGGTATATATCCAGATTAGAAAAGATAGTTAAGTGTCTAAATAAAATGGAAAATAGCTAACAATGGAACAATTAGTTATGAAATTCCACATTCAGGTTCTCCTTAGTTTTGATGGGTGGAGAAGCCACTATACCAATGAGGAACTGCCCTCTCCTTAGTTTTAAAATTTATTTAGGTTCTTGTACAGGTTTTTAGAGACATCTGTCCCAATAAATCTTTAACTTCCCTAAAGGTTTAGCGAAGCAGATTCTGCAGAAGGCTTGAGTTGTGCTAGCATGCAGCACTATTTTCTTAATTCCTAAAGCAAGCAAAGAGAAAGCAGATCATTGCAAACACTTATTAACCTAATTCTAAGATCTATGTTTTGGACTGAAATCCAAATGAAATAAATTCAACCCAGAATTCCCATGTCGATAAATTAGGTTGATTTATTCGCTACATTTTATTTTATTGATTACGTTAAAAATGTGACCTGTCTGGGACATTTGGCTAGTCTGCTGAATTCCCTTGCATATTTATGTTGCTATTTATTTTCTTACTGGCCTTGTCTGCATTAAAATTAATCCCAACATAATGTCCTTTCTAAATGTCTTTTTAAAAGGCCAATCATTCATTTTATTTTATAGAAATATCAGTCTGCTTCTAGAATGAACCAAAAGTGATATGTATCAAACAGTGATGAAATATGTTCTAATTATTAAAGAAGGAATCAAAGTCTAGTTTCCTCTCTCTCTCTCTCTTTTTTTAAATTATCTGATAGTATGTGGCCTTTATTTGAGGCTCTGCTAATGATTATTGTTGAAGCCTCATAGGAGATAGTATAGAGAGAGAATATTAATTGCTTCAGTAAAATAAATGCTATAATCAGAGTTGCCTTTTTTTTTTTTTTTAACAGAGTTGCCTTTTTTGTGTGTGAATCTAAAATAAATGGTTTGAATATTTTCAATGCTCTTTGTTTGGATTAGATTATAATAATAGTTATATTATATAATATATATAATAATAGTCGCTCAAATTTATGTTAGCTTAATGGACTTCCCAAGTGGTGCTAGTGGTAAAGAATCCGCCTGCCAGTGCAAGAAGCATAAAAAACTGAGTTTCATCCCTGGGTTGGGAAGATCCCCTGGGGGAAGGCATGGCACCTCTCTCTAGTATCCTTGCCCGGAGAATCCCCGTGGACAGAAGAGCCTGGCGGTCTACACTCCATAGGGTTGCAAAGAGGGGACATGACTGAAGTGACTTAACATGCATGCACATGCTTATTCTAAACTAGGAAATAAATGCTTTGTAGGTAATGTTATCATTCACACTCGTCTTTTGTGGCACATACTGTTATTTTAATAATTTTCAGAAAAGTCAAGTAAAATTTAATGAGCTTGAGTGACTTGTCCCCTTTCACACATGTGTATTTGGAAGAGCGGAGAATCGAATGACGTGCATTCAGAGGGATCCACAGCAGGAGCCGCGTGTCACTGGGCTGCGCAGCCCTGCGTTTGCCGTGGGCGTCCATGGCACACGGGAAGGACCTGTGATGGAGCTGTTATAAATCAAGCTTTTCAATTAAAAGTTCTGAAGATGGTTTTGATTTAAAATTTTAATTTATTATACCTATCCATCATTCTTTCCATATTTAATTTTTATGTATATGGCCTGTATTTATCCAGCCAGCTTCATCCTTGACTGTTGTTAATAGTAACTTGCAAGTAGGTAAAATAAAATCTCTGTGATTAAAAATGATGGTTAGACTTTAAATCAGAAATCTTCACTGATCTGATCCATCATTCCCAGTGATATTTATCATGAACACCTTAAAATTAATGCATGTACCTTTGTGTGAAATATAGCCTTATTAGAATTAATGGGAGGGGGAACTGTTAAAACTGATAATAAGGAAGATTATTTCAGATTCTATTTCTTGAAGGAATAGTGCCATGTGCTTTTGGTGCCTTCTTCCAAAAATTGAGTCTGTTTTAATATTTTTGTAATGCTTTGTACGCTTTTGCATGTGCTCCTTTTGCAAGGATAGTTAAAACATTGGTCCTAAGCTGCTTTGGAGTGGTGGCATGCATAATTCTCTTTTAGATTGCACATGTAATTCTTCCTTTACAGAAGGTAGTATATGGTGTATTTATTTAGAACTCACTGAGTTAAGATTGGAAAATTCGGTGGTATTATGGGGGCATTATCTACTCACCCTATGTATGACATTGGGTAAACAAATGTGGGGACTAGATTGCTTTGAGTGATATCTTCAACCTTTTCTTGCTTGCATATACGTATCAGTTTAAAAAACTCACCTATTTACTTATAATTTATATGTACAGACACATACACACACACACACCCCTGAACTGATATGCTGAGAAACCTCCCAAGAGATTTCCAAATTTTTAAGATAAGTGAAGTTTTATGAAGTGTTGGTTTAAGTGGCATTTGACAATAAGAATTGCCAGAAAAAAGCAAAAAGGTTTATCTAGATACTTAGTTGCTAAATGCCTTTAATTATGATGATTTTGCATTAACCACTGGAAATACCTCAGCAGGCCATAGGAACACAGGGATTTGTTACCAATATAGTACTAAGAAATCTAAACCCATATTTATAATAATCTTCTTGATAATGTTAGCTTTTTTGACTAGTTTGCTGGTTGAACTTATTGAATCACTTTTCTATCTGGTAATGAAGTACAATAAGAAGAGCCAGTGCTGGCAGTAGAAGCATCATCTCTGTCATTCCCTTTTTGTTCAGTGCATCTTCCATTACTAGAATCTCAACTTCAATCATTATTAATTACAGACATCTTTTAAAGCTGGTAGCACATATGGAGTAGGTTGTATCTAAGAAAATAGTAAGTAAATTTACACATCAATTCAGTTCAGTCACTCAGTCATGTCTGACTCTTTGTGACCCCATGTACTTTAGCTCGCCAGGCCTCCCTATCCATCACCAACTTCCAGAGCTTATTCAAACTCATGTCCATTGATTTAATGTTGCTAGCCAACCATCTCATCCTCTGTCATCCCCTTCTCCTCCCGCCTTCAATCTTTCCCACCATCAGGGTCTTTTCAAATGAGTCAGTTCTTCACATCAGGTGGCCAAAGTATTGGAGCTTCAGCTTCAACATCAGTGCTCCCAGTGAATATTCAGGATCGATTTCTTTTAGGATGGACTGGTTGGATCTCCTTGCAGCCCAAGGGACTCTCAAGAGTCTTCTCCAACACCACAGTTCAAAAGCATCAATTCTTTGGTGCTCAGTTTTCTTTATAGTCCAACTCTCAAATCCATACATGACTACTGGAAAAACCATAACCTTTACTAGACGGACCTTTGTTGGCAAAGTAATGTCTCTGCTTTTAAATATGCTGTCTAGGTTGGTCATAACTTTTCTTCCAAGGAGAAAGCGTCTTTTAATTTTATGGCTCCAGTCACCATCTGCAGTGATTTTGAAGCCCCCCAAAATAAAGTCTGTCACTTTCTCCACTGTTCCCCCATCTGTTTGCCATGAAGTGATGGGACCAGATGCCATGAGCCATGATCTTAGTTTTCTGAATGTTAAGCTTTAAGTCAACTTTTTCACTCTCCTCTTTCACTTTCATTAAGAGGATCTTTAGTTCTTCTTTGTTTTCTGCCATAAGGGTGATATCATCTGCATATCTGAGGTTATTGATATTTCTCCTGGCACTTGATTCCAGCTTGTGCTTTGTCCAGCCCAATGTTTCTCATGATGTACTCTGCATATAAGTAAAATAAGCAGGGTGACAGTATACAGCCTTGATGTACTCTGTTCCTTATTTGTAACCAGTCTGTTGCTCCATGTCCAGTTCTAACTGTTGCTTCCTGACCTTCATACAGATTTCTCAAGAGGTAGGTCAGGTGGTCTGGTATTCCCATCTCTTTAAGAATTTACCACAGTTTGTTGTGATGCGATTCACACATAAAGTGTGCATTGAAAGTGACTGTGTAAGAAGTAAGCTCTCCTTTCTCCTCTGATACCTGGAGGATGACTGATGACTTGAGACTAACTCACATACAGTTAGTAAGGCCAGAGTAGATGGAGTGCTAATGTCACTCCATTTAGTAAATATTTGCAAAATTTAATTTTTTTATCTCATTTACTAGAAATGGGTGTAACTGTAAGTTCAAATGCTTTTCCCCACCCTTCCTATGAATTCTCTTGGGGACCACGGACACAGGGTGTGTTCAGCTTTATTTAAGTTATGCACAGAGAGAAAGTTTTGGTTATCACTCGAGGGAAGTAATTGAAGTAATTCTACTTGTGAAATTGAAGTGAAAAGCCCAGCTAATGTTCTAAGCTATGTTCACCTACACAATGTCTGTTTGACTGATTGATATCTATAACTATGTTGTGAATGCATTAGCATAAATTAAAATGTAAATTCTCAGGGCCAAATGGTTTGGAAACCAAGAGGCTCCTTTGGTAAATGCTTCTATATACCAACCTTCCATCATTTACATGTTTTTGTAATTACATGGCATTTAGAGAAAAAAAAGGTTGGAAACAATTCACTTTAAGTTAAAGCTCATAGATTTCAGAATTATAATTTTCAGAGCCAGGAGGAGCCTTACAAATGTTATTTTCCTCTGTTTCTTTTAAAAAGCAAACAAAGAAACAAAAAAACACCACCAACAAAAATCCCTGAGGAGCCAGAGCAAGAACACAAAGAATTGGAATGAGAATGAGAAGCTGAATTATTGACTTAGGTGCTTTCTGTCAATTTACTGGGCTGCTTCCAGTGTTTGTCCTTCCTTCAGATTGAAGTAGAAAAAGCATAAATTTGGGGAATAAGAAATATAGATTCAAGTTGATTTATTCACTCAACAAATAGTATAAATAGGGCAAGCAGATACAGTTCAACAATTTGCTAGGTGCTAGGACCACAACTGAACAATGTCAATGAGTTCTCTTGCCCTTGTGGTGATTATATTTTAGTATAGTGAGGCAGCAAACATGGGACAGATAAAATGGCTGGTAACATTCTTAAAAGACTCTTGCTCCTTGGAAGAAAATCTGTGACCAACCTGGACAACATGTTAAAAAGCAGAGACCTTACTTTGCCAATAAAAGTCATCTAGTCAAAGCTATGGTTTTTCCAGTAGTCATGTATGGATGTGAGAGTTGAACTATAAAGAAAGCTAAGCGCCAAAGAATTGATGCTTTTGAACTGTGTTGCTGGAGAAGACTCTTGAGAGTCCCTTGGACTGCAAGGAGATCCAACCAGTCCATCCTAAAGGAGATCAGTCCTGGGTGTTCATTGCAAGCACTGATGCTGACGCTGGAACTCCAATACTTTGGCCACCTGATGTGAAGAACTGACTCATTTGAAAGGGTCCTCCTGCTGGAAAAGATTGAAGGCAGGAAGAGAAGGGAACGGCAGAGGATAAGATGGTTGGATGGCATCATTAAATCAATGGACACGAGTTTGAGTACGCTCTGGAAGTTGGTGATGGACAGGGAAGCCTGGCGTGCTGCAGTCCACGGGGTTGCAAAGAGTTGGACACGACTGAGCGACTGAACTAAACTGAACATTCTTACACATCCATAAGTCCTTAAACACCATTTCGAATATCAATGTGTTGATGATAGACTTCTGATTTTAATTCAGAGAATTCTGATCGTTGAATGAGCTTTGTTGCATTTACAAATTTGATTTTTAAAAGATATCTGGAAATAAAGTGTGGTAAAATTATTGCTTCTGAAGTCAAATTTGGTACAGTCTATGTAAGACAGAATGGAAATAAAGAGGCAACTGTACCAAAGCAGTTATGTAATCAATCTTTATCCTTTCTTTTGACATTTTATACACAGCTATTATTTTATATTCTTTATCTTGAAACGGATGCCCTGCCATCTGTCCATCTATCCAAATTCTGTCCATGTTAAGATATAGCCTGAGGTTAAGCAGTACAATGAATGTTTGACAGACTTTAATGTGAAATTCCGTAAAATCAGTCACATCTGCATTGCTCTGAAGGTGATAAATGTGATGTAATGTTTCCATGATTCTGTGGGTGGTAATTTAGATGGGAGAATCTCCAAAAGAGTATTTTTCAGCTGAGATCTAAAGAACAATCTGATACTGTTAAAAAAAGACCAGGAAACAGCCCACCAGGTAATGGGAACACAAGCAGAAGGACCTTAAACCGGGAAGAGCATGATGTGTGTGAGGAGCGGAAAAACAGGCCGGTGCAGCATGAACACGATGAACAAGGACGACAGGGCAGGAGATGTGGATGAAAAGCCAGACCAGAAGTAGGTTACTTGGAGTCTTGTGAGCCATTGAGAGGTTTTCATTTCTTTATAAATACGGTAGGGTTTTGGTTTCCTAGAGTCTGGGCTCTTTGCACATTAGTTGTAAGGTGTTAGTCTTTGCCTCAGATGTCAAGGATACACAATTGATCTTTCTACCCTACCAATTTTTTTAAACTTCTTTTGCCCTGACAGTATTTTCTTAAGTATGTTTGTCTGTCATTATCTTCACAATATAAAAATTTGCTTTTAATTTTTTTAGAAATAGATTGGCATCATTTAAATCTTTCATAATGCACTGTATGTATACCACTACGTGCTTTGCAGTGGGAGTGCTCTATTGACCTTTTAGACTATTTGAAATCACATAGTGCTTTTCATATGCAAGAAACCGTTTTACAGTCCCTTAGTAGAAAAAATACCCTCTCTGCCACTCCCTAAAATTTAGATGACATATTTATATATAGAATAGATATGTATATGTTTTCAGAGTATTACATTCCTTTCTAACGCTGATAATTTGCAGATTTATACTGCTCGCAGAGTTGACATCAGCTTCCAGCTCCTGTCATAACACTTTCCTGTACTGTGGTTGTGATGGCTGGCATGCTCGCTGTGTGCTAGGTCCTGGATGGATGATTTATGAGCATTCATCCAGCAAGCAAACTATCAATAAAAATTCATTAATTTCATTTTGAGAGTATCCTCAGATCCTGTATTCCAACGTAATGTTATCGGCTTCCGTAGTGGCTCAGATGGTAAAGAATCCACCTGCAATGCAGGAGACCTGGGCTCGATCCTTGGGTTGGGAAGATCCCCTGGAGGAGGGCTTGGCAACCCACTCCAGTATTCTTGCCTGGAGAATTCCCATGGACAGAGGAGCCTAGTGGGCTACAGTCCTGGGGTCATAAAGAGTTGGACATGACTGAGCGACTAAGCACAGACCATTATCATTGTGATTTTCATCAGCAACCTTAGTATATTTTATTTGAAGAAAGCCTAGTTTTGCTTTTAAAATTTAATATGCAAATTACTACAGTGTTCACTATCCATTTTTGACAATTTAGTTCAATTTTATGTTTCATATTCGTATTTATCGTTGAATCATTTCATCATATTTAGAAAATGTATATATTTTTTGCTTTAATATCCCCTATGTGTTTTTAAACTTTTCCTCTGTGTTATTGTACAGTTTCAGTTGCTTACTGTTTTCCCTGCCACCAAAGTCAGGTTATATCAGACTGTTTCTTCTTTCTATTTTATTTATCATAATTGTAGTAGAACACATGGAGACTTAACAGTGCATCTAATTTTAAGAAATAGAATTATACATTCACGTTTCTTCTGACCACTAATGTTATGTGCATCTTTTATATTAACTGTGAAACATTCTTTTCTTAATATATTGAGTAAATTGCCTCTGAGAAATCCATGTTATAGTTTTTCCATAGAGTAAATCTAAGGAGTTAAAAATTTTAACTACTTGACGACCTGGAGAAATCTCCTGAATTTAGAAAACTTTTATTTCTTCATCAGACATGATTAGCTGAACTCATCTTTTTTTCTGGCGATAATATGCTATTCATTACTTTATAATTTACTTTTTTACTTTCTTATTGTTGGGATTCAATAAAGCATATTTACAAATATTATATCAAAATCCTTAGTATCATTTTATTGTCATATAGTCAGTGTCATCCAACTCACATTTCCATTTCAGTTCTCTTCATTTACTCAGTGCATCTGAGTCATAGTGTCCTCAGGGAAAAAAATAGCAGCTTAAACCAATTAACTCAGGAGACTGGATGGTGTTCGTATTGCATCATAACTGAATTCATTATTTACAGTTCAGTGTGGCCTAACACCCTGACCTGAAAAATTATAACTGGCTGAAGGCTCAGCATCTTTTTCTCTCTATTCATTATTTATTAACTGGGCATGGGCAGCTGCAGCTACCCTGATGAATCTCCACTGCTTGCTGATGCAAGTGATTTACTAAAAGGAGGCTTTCCTATATATCAGTCAGAACTGGTAACCAGCCTTACTGGTTAGATTCCAGTGGTAAATAGTGGTTACAGAGCCAATCTTATCTTTTAATCCATAGAGCTGATAGCTACATGTCAGTATAGAGAAGCCTTTTAGTCTTGGTGTCTCTATAAAAGTCTATTGTAAATATAATATATCTATGATTATTATTTTCATTAGGTGATAATATGCCTAGAGGCACAATATCCAAAATTTTATTTGATATTGGGAATACAACTCTGACAAAAAATTTCAAGAATCAAAAATATCTGTATTGTGAAAGTGGCAAAGCCCTATTGTATATACTATCTATTAAGTAGTTGTAAAAAAGATAAGGATGTATTTGGAGGTGGAAGTTTTAAAATATACACATATAGACTTTGAGAATTGCATACAAGTCTATAGTCTTTGGGTTTTGAAGAACTTGGTTCTGTACACGAGAATGCATTCATTTAACCCCTTCACTAGTGAGATCAAAATAACAATTGTGATTCCTCTGTGGAGAGTCTCAGCTCTTATTTAGTATTAACTCATTTTCTCTGGCTTCCCTCATAGTTCAGTTGGTAAAGAATTCGCCTGCAGTGCAGTTGGATTCCTGGGTCAGGAAGATCCGCTGGGGAAGGGATAGGCTACCCACTCCAGTATTCTTGGGCTTCCCTTGTGGCTCAGCTGGTAAAGAATGCGGGAGACCTGGGTTTGATCCCTGGGTTGGGAAGATCCCCTGGAGAAGGGAAAAGCTACCCACTCCAGTATTCTGGACTGGAGAACCCCAGGGATTGTACAGTCCATGTATCTCAAAGAGCCAGACATGACTGAGCGGCTTTCACTTTCACCTTCACTTTCTTTCATTTTCTCTTGGTTTTAGGGGACACAAAAAATGACAGAGAGCAGGAGGTGGTAAACTTAGCCATAATGTGATTGTGAACAAAGTTTTTCAGTATATATGTGTAGTTTGTATGGTGCATAGTGATTAAGCTAGTTTCTACTGCAATTTATGTGAAATATATAAACTTTTAATTTCAGAATGATCTGTTGTTGTTAGAAATAGTTTTAGCATTAAAAGATAATGAAATTAAAAAAAATTTATTATAAAAATCAATTATTAGTGTTTCATTTGAAAAATATATTAAATATGCAAAATTATTTTGTGTGTGTCATAGAGTTATCATTATAACTTTCCAAATTAATTTTAGTAGTATGTACTACTTGTAAAACTGAATGACCCACCCAGCACTGGATGGTACCTCTGTCTCTGAGTGATCCAATCTGTTATTTAATAACTGAAGTTACACTTAGATGATTAGCCTGAGGAACATGCTTCTCATGTGTTTTAGCAAATTTGAGTACATTTTGGAATTTACCTCCTTAGTGTCTCTGTATGCATTTATATAAGGTAGTCTGGAGAATCCAGAAGATGTGTTTTAGGAAAAAAATGTTGGAAAGAGACACTCTAACTTAATTTTTTTAATATATGATCTTGTAAACAAGGAAATCTTAATTCCAGGGGGAGAATTTATTTCAAATTTTTAACTAACACATTAAACAATATATATTAAGTAGCTGTCCTTCACATTCCTTTTCTCAGTCAATTCCTTTGTGTCCAGTATTTGCTGTATATTAAGTATACTATATAATTACATAGTATACCAAGAAAAGTAAAGATGGATTATGATATCAGAAACAGTAATTTCATATGTTTAACCAAATGAGTTGTATTTAGAAAGTTTAATATTTTCATGAATTTATTGCCCTTTATAGAAACTGTAATAAAGGAGGGCCATGGACAACAGCAATATAATTTTTTCGTAATATATTTAGCAGCGGCACAGTAAAACTAGACTTGATAACATAAATATGTAAGTTGAGAAGTACAGTATTTTCAGTTACTCTTCAAAGCCCTTTATATGGTGATTTGTTTAATTTCTTTATTGACGTGTCATGTAGCCCACAGGGTCTTATTTCCCCAACCAGGGATTGAACCAAGTACCAGGAGTTGAAGCACTGAGTCTAACCACTGGACCACCTGGGAATTGCATGCATGGCAGTTTAAAAGTGCAAACATTTTATTAAAATGCATTTAAAGCACAATTTTTTAAGTGTGAGAGGATTCAGAGGAAATATTTTAGTATATGTGCTGCCGAAGCGAGCACGGATTCAGAGGAAATAGATGCAACTTTCACCTTAGTAAGATAATTGTATAATGCTAATAGTACGCTAGAAAGAACTTAATGTTTTAATTAAAAGTATAATACATGTTTATTGTATTATATTGGAAACAACAAGAAAGCACAAAGATGAATACCATTAAAACTATGAAACTAATGGTAGTGCTGATAACGTTAACTATATACTCATCCTTTCATTTCTCTTTTCCTCTTATCCCTCTAAAAATATAGGCTGTTTTTCTCTTCATACTGTGTGCTTAACATCTACTTTTAAACCTAAAACCATTTAAAAACAAATACAGCATATATGTAATTCTTGATGTAATTACTCTTTTATATTACTTAGTAACGGGATTCCCTGGTGACTAAGATGGTAAACAATCTGCCTGCAATGCAGAGACCCGGGTTTGTTCCCCAGGTCAGGAAGATCCCCTGGAGAAGGAAATGGCAACCCACTCCAGTACTCTTGCCTAGAAAATTCAATGGATGGAGGAGCCTGGTAGGCTACAGTCCATGGGGTCGCAAAGAGTTGGACACGACTGAGCGACTTCACTTTCACTCACTTTAATAACGACATTAAATTGTATTTGTCATAATAGATTATTGTAACCTTTTACTATTGTTGCACGTTTGTTTCAAGATTTAAATATTAAATGACATTTCTATAAGAATTATCATTAAATCCTCTCTCCTCCACTCTACCAATAAATATTTCTTGAGTGAATGAATGAAATATTTACATTTATCCACATATTCCTAATCCTAATTCAGATATGTACTTCACTATCTATCTCTTATCTATCACCTGATCTTTCTACTTTTCATATATCTAAATTTTTCTCAAGATATAAATGGGATTTCTGGGAAAAATGTGCTTACAAAAACTAACATAATATTTTCTAAAATTGTAGAAATGGAACTGCAAATTTTCCTTAACTGAAAATAGCTTTATAGTTTCTTTAGTTTGAGTGTTCTTAATTTAGGTAGGAGGGGGTATTAGAATTAACTGAGAGTTTCTTTCCAGAAACATCCTCCCTACTGTGATTTGCTGCTTATTGGTGGGGGGAGAAGCTTCCCAGGTGATTCTTATATGCCCCAGGGAATAGGTACCACACCTGTAGCCCAGCATCATTCCTAAGTCAGAAAGCTGAAGTCCAAGAAACAGTCCAAGACATTATTAAATACAACTGAGGAAAACCAACTCTTCTGATGTCTGTACTTTCTACCAAAGCTTTCCATGGTTTTTTGTAAGTATGTGCTTTGTAATAGGTTTTATATGAAACAAACAAACAAACAATCAGTATCAGATGAGCTTGAGAACCCTGGGGGTAAATATTATTTTCTTTAGTGGAGCTTATCTCAGAGTTTTGATGTGCCAATGTGCTTTGTTATTTCCTTAATGGAAGAGTAGAAGAGTATTACTACCTCAACTTATTTTAAGTTGCAACCAACCCTTAGAGAATCTCCAGGGAGTATTTTTTTTTTTCAAATATCCTTTGATAAATATTACTGGCCATATTGCTGTGTGCATGCATCTGTTATTCAGTAATAATAAAAAACAGTGTTTCTTCCCTGTGGAGGGTAGAAAATTTCAAATATCCGTTAATATGCCTATTACTAGTCAATTCTAATTTTTTAATGAAAAAAATTGTGTGTCTAATTTCAACTATTGATATTTTAAAGCAGTGAACTTGCAATTTTAATGTGTATTACAATCACCTGGAGGGTTTGTTGAATTACTGAATTGCTGGTCCCCTTCCTGACATTTCTGATTGACTGGGCCTAGGGTAGAACCTCTGACTTGCATTCTAAAATGTTTCAGTGGTTGGGGATACCGCTTCTTCAAAGACTAAACTGTTGGAAACCTCTGCTTTAAAATAAATATTGAGGCTTTTTACTAATTCAGAATGTTTGCAGTGGAGAAGCATAATGACATCATTTATTTGGTGAGACCCTCTTTACATTTATATTATTAGTGGAAGTAGTTCATTTTAATGTTCCATCCTCTTATTCAAGTCAATTGTGCCCATAGATAATCATAGAATAGAGGATGAATTTTAAATTATAAGAAAATTCATGACTGAATCCAGGACCAAATCCCAGTTATAATTTTTATTCTTTCCTTTATTAACAGTTGGAATCATGGTAGATGTGTTAGGTTAAGTGTTTTGTTCTGTGGCGTTTCTTTGTCTTATCATTCTTTCTTTTTCTTTCTTTTCTTATCCTTAACACTGCACACACCTAACCTTTGTTTTAGAAAGTAATATGAATTAGTAATTTCTGCATGTAGGCTTTTTGTCAAATTTTAGACTTTCAGCACTACAGTTTCATCATTTTGTATATTCAGTTTGTTAATGGAGGGGCAATTATATCTTTGTTGCTTTCACATAGATTAAAAATAGTGATCCTTCTTTAACTCTGCTTATCGATCATAAATTTTACAGTCTGAATGACATATACCCAGATGTGCACACGTACACACAGAGTCATAGCTAACTAAACCACACTTGCCAAATATAGTCCTTCTCCTTATTATAGAGAGCGTATTTTCATGTTTTCTTTCAACATTGTTTCATTTGAAAAATAATTCGGTCATGACCTATTAAATTGATTTCATTACATAATAATGAGTTGGACTTGCAGCTTTAGAAATCATTGATTTTTTTAAGCCCTTTTGCCAATATTTCTTTCTAAATAATCTTTCCCATGTTGCAGCTTCCCTAGGGAAACAAGGAAGTGTGTGTGTGTGTGTGTGTGTGTGTGTGTGTGTGTGAGAGAGAGAGAGAGAGAGAGAATTCAAATATCTTGGAATACTGGTGGGTTATCTTGTACAAGTTTTCAGAGCCATCTAGAAAGTTGGCCACTGTCACTTCTTTGTGGAGTTTGCTTTGCCACATCCCACCACCCTATGAGATTGTCCACTTAAGTTCTTTCTCTTGTTTATCAGTTGTGTTGCTGCAGTGTGCTGTAAAATAGTCAAATGTTGTATTTCTTTTTTCAGTTTTCTTTTGTGGAAATTACCTTAGGAAAGTGGAATACATTTAGAGATATGCATTTTGGATAAATGAGTGAGATTCTTAGTTACTTGCCAGAGGAGAAACTGAATTACCTTGCCAGGGTAATTTAATAATCAGAAGCATAGTTCAAATAGATAGAAAATTAATCTTCAACCTTAAACTCTTGTGAGATTTTCTTGAATCAATATTGATTGAATCTTTGCTCCTACCTCAGGAGACAATTTGGTTGAAGTTAGGATTCAGTTGTACTTAGAGTTACAATAGATCTCTTCTTTCTGAGCATTTGTACTTTCCTTTTTAAAGCAAAAATTGATACACCTGGAAAACATGCAAAAATCAAAGGAATATGACAAAATAATCCTTTGTTGCTATTATTTTTTGTGTTCACGTGTAAGATTAGTTATCAAACCAAGAATTATATAAAGGTGTAGCATAAGTGGTGAATTTATTTCAAGGGGGAACTTTTAATTTGGTTGTATTCTATTCTTTAAGTGTACATTTTAGTAAGTGCTGTACATGGGAAAGCTCTGGTCCTCTCAGGATGTTCCTGGGTGACTCCAGTGTTGAGGAAATTAGGAGAGAAGTTAGGTTATAATGTGAATCCTATCATGAAGATGCAATGTGAATGTTAGTGCCTGAATGGAAATTTGTGGTGTCTGATATTATCATGGGAATATTTTAAAATATTCTTATAGATCTGTTTTGTCAAGAATATGCATTTGGCAAATGAAAAAGTGAATGTGAGAATATCTGTGTTAGGATACATTGTAATATTCTCTTTATTGTCTGTCTTTTCTTTATAGCCAGAAAAGAATGATAGTGAACCAGGCAGCCAGAGGATAAAACCTGTTTTTATCGATGATGCTAATTTTGGGCGACAAATATCCTATCAGCACGCAGCCGTTCATATTCCCACTGACATCTATGAGGGCTGTAAGTAAAAGGATGTGAACAACTCTTGGAATACCATGTTTTTAATCTATCTTATGTATCTTATTTTTGGAAAAAAAAAGGGAGCAAATTTGTTGCTCTCATTTACATGTTATTTAAGAGTCTGTGGTAAACTCTGATTTATGCAAAAGAAGAAACCTAATTTCCATGAGCAGTATATTGTCATCGGGCCTCGCTATGTGAATAATTGCAGGAGAGCCTATAGCCATGGAGGTGTCCTACTCTTTCGTTTAACAAATAATTCTGCCTTTCCAGTTAGTGTCAATAACTTCCAAAGTAATACATGCATTTATAAAAAATTAATACTATGTATCATTAGTGCACACAAATATTTTTACAAAGACACCAGACTGGTAACAGAAGAGAGATGTATATTGTAAACTCTCCAGTTCTTACCACAACTTATTGTATTTTACCTGTCTCTCTCTCTCTCTGCCTTACCCTATGATGTAAAGTAAAGATACCTCACTCTTAGTTTATTGTGAACTCAAAGTAAAAAGGGTTGGGTAAAGGAATAAATTATATCCCTAAAGAAATAGAAAAACTTCAAATTGAGTGAGAAGGCTTCACTGCAAGGAAGGGAGGGGAATGAGTTTTTAGGAAGATACCGGGGAGGAAGCTCATGGCAGTGATATTCCTTGGACATCCTGTGTACTAATAAGGGCAGAGCCTGACAGTTCTAATAGGAATTCTCCTAAGGGCAACCTAATCACATAGGAAGACGAGCTGTGACCTAGAAAGCAGAATCTTTGCCCAATCACAACTCTTGTTTTAGATGTTATCCTTTTCTAACCAGTTCCTACCCTTCCTGCTTGTACCTGCCTTTCACATAAGTAAATGGTAAGGAGAAAGAACCACTTGAGATTTTAAAAAGTGTGTTTCTAATAGTCCCCTTAATTAAAAACACTGTAAAGTGTATTGAGTGTCCAGAGTGTTTACATAATTGCCTGAATTCTGGATGCAGACAGCCTAGGTTAAGTTAAATTTCAAATCTAAAATTTAGCAGTATTTCCTTGGGCAAATTTATCAACTTTCTGAGAGGTGAGCATTTTTTGAACCTGTAAAATGGGGATAAAATTACTAGCCCAAAGGTTCATTTGAGAATAAAGTAAGTTAATATATTTGAGTTTGCACAATAGTGCCAGGCTCATAGTAAGCATTATATAGATGTTTGCTGTTATGAGAAATTACAAATGCAGTTTATTTAGTAGTAGTGTTAGTCAATCAGTCATGTCCAACTCTTTGCGATCCCACAGACTGTAGCCCACCAGGCTCCTCTGTCCATGGGATTCTCCAGGCAAGAATACTGGAGTGCATTGCCATTCCCTTCTCCAGAGGATTTTCCCAAACCGGGGATCAAACCCCGGTCTCCTGCATTGCAGACAGATTCTTTCCTGTTTGAGCTACAGGGAAATCTAAAGCATTTTTATGTCGATACTCTGTGGTCATCATGTCACTGTTATCTGGTTATATTACTACCTTGAACAAACATGAGGCCAGCTTGAGTGTTTTTAATTTGTTACAGACTTTCATGATTGTGTTTCTGTTTTCTTGCCAATAGTGATTATCCAGATATCCTCAAACTTTCCATTAAATTCTCCAGGAAGGATAACAGAACTTTCTCCAGGGAGAGAGAGATCTCCCTCTTCCCCAGTTCTTCTTGAGTTTTTTTGGCTGGTCTAAAATTGACAGAAGACAGATTAATAGATAATTTAAAATCACTTTGCACGTATTAGTGGTGCTAGTAGTAAAGAGTCTGCCTGCCATGCAGGAAACACAAGGGGCACGAGTGTGATGCCAGGTTGGGAAGGTCCCCTGGAGGAGGAAACGGGAAGCCACTCCAGTCTTCTTGCTGAGAATCCCAGGGGCAGAGCAGCCTGCAGGATATAGTCCTTGGGGCTGCAAGGAGTCAGACAACAGATCAGAGCAGACCAAGTCATAAAAATGGTACCCTCACAGTGTCCAAAGCAGGCCAATTACAAGTCATTTTTAGACAAAGAAGCAATATGTGAAGAGATAAGACAGGCAGCTTGTGCTTGGGGGAAATACATCTTCCTACTTTTAGAGGGTAAGAGAGACATGGTCTTATTTTTTTTATCATTTATTTTCCATTGGGTGTTTCTCACATAACTCTTAATTCAGAATAATCAATATGCCACTGAGGCATATCTTGGAGCAGCCTACTGTGGGCCACAGCAACCTCACACATTTTAAAAACAAATGTCTTTTTCTAAAAGCTGTGTTACCACAGTAGAAGAAATTTTAATATTGCATGCATGTTTAAAATAGAAAATAAAGGTCTCGAACAATAACACCTCCTGAAGCTAATCATGACTAACAGTTTGGGGCATAGTCTTATAAAATATGTATTTAAATGCAAGCACAAACTAATGAAATAATCCAAATTGGATTTTTCATATTGCTTTTCAACTTGCTTCCCCACCAACCTGTTCTGCTTGCCTCGCTCATTTGTTGTTGTTAAACTATTAAAAGGCTGAAAATAGAGAGAAGAAAGGTATCTCTTTAGGAGTAGGTTATCCAGGGAATAGAAAAGCAAAATAACTTTGATTAATTTTTCAACGAAGTGATATTGAATAAATAAGTGAAAAATACATTTTTTCCTAGGTAATTAGAACCTAAAATCATTAGAACCTAATTCACCAGTCTAGTAAATTATACACCAGTAAATTACAGTGTCTCATTTAATTACTGTAACTTTGTTAAAAATTTTTGAAGAGGAAACTCAAGCTGAGTCTTTGATGAAAGTCCACATCACTGGTAAAAAATGGAGTCAGGTTTCATATAAATTCTAATTCTAAAGTTTATACTTTACAGTACTGTAATAGATAAAATTTCTAGTGTTTTCTTTTGACTTAATTTTGACTCATATTACTTGGGAGCCAAGATCTAACTCCAGAGGAGTTAGTAAGATACTGATTTTGCATGAGAATCTTCATTTTCTTATTTCTTTTGCTCTTTTTTTTTCCACTGAAGTCACATTCATTAATGTCTTCATGTATTTTATGCTGGAACAAACATAAAATTGACACATAAAATAAATCCAAGTATCCTTTCTTCAGGTTGGTGTGTCATAGTATACATATCTTCTTTTAAAATCCTACAGAAGAGTTTTGACTTTGTGTAAATGTTTTTCTTTCTGATTTAGAATAAACTATTAGTGGATATTTACAAAGGCTGATTTTAATAGTGTCAGAGGCTAAAAAGTATTACTTTGATTACTTCGAAAATCAGGAAGATAGAATATTGAAATAGATGTTTTCAGAATTGTAAGAAATTTTGGTATATGGCTTAATTTGAAAAAGAAAAAGCAGCTCTGTCTTTGGATTGTGTATTTAGTCCTATTCATCTTAATATTGGCGTCTCCTCTTTTGCTGAAATCTCATCAGTGAGACTCTGACCTTGCCTGGCCTGCGATGCTTTAAAATTCATATCCGGTGTTATGAGCCATGTGAGTAAATGGCGTAGGAGTAAAATCAGAAATGTCAACAAGATCCTGGAAATTTAATAATTACTGGCATTTTTCATGCAGTTCATCAAAACTTATCAGATGTACAGAATCATTCTAGATTCTGAATTTAATAAATGGAAAAGCATACTTTAATTGCAGGCTTAACTGAAGGGAACAGCGTCTCCTTTCATTCAAAGACAGTTTGTGTCTCTGAATTCTCATAAGATATCTTGTGTTCTAATTTTCCAAAGGTGATTACTTTTGAAATTCCCTTGAATTCAATATGATTGCTTTTGCTCCATGATATATTTAAAGTTTTCAAATAGTGTATTTAATTAAAATATTGTCTGAAAGCTTTTAGTTTTGAGGATTTTAGTGGTTAATACTTTTATTTTAGAGGGCACCCAAACTACACTTAATTTTTTAATCTAATCTGTTTCAGTATAAAAATAGTGAACTCGATAGAAAGGACTGAATATTCTGACAATTTGTTTTAATCACAGAGCTTTATTAATGTGTTAATTATTTTTGATTCACGTATAGGGAATGCTTTTATAGAATATTTTGATCATTTGTCATTAGAAATTTATGTTAATATTTATTTGTATAATTATTACAGTTGTAAAAAATACACATTACTAAGAGAAAACAGTAGGGAACTCCAACTTATGTAACTTTCAGGTACTAGAAACTTTTGTCCTTATACTACCTTTTGATGTAAACTAGGCAATTTATAACTTCTATTTTAGAAATTTAAAAATGAACATACTTCTGTCACAGAGGTACATTGATTTTGATTGAGGAAGACAGAATTTTCTGGAGTGTATTAATATCCTTGGAGGTCTCATATACTTTAACAAAACTACTTTTTATAAATTAAATTATCTATAATCACTAACACTGTGTTCTAATTTATCTTTTCTTACATTGAGATATAGTTTGTGTACAGTATTACATAAATTTCACATGTACAGCATAGTGGTTCACAATTTTTTAAGGTTACACTCCATTTATAGTTATTATAAAATATTGCCTATATTCCCTATGCTGTGAAATATATCCTTGTAGCTTATTTATTTTATAAATATTAGTTTGTATCTCTTAATCCCCTACTCCGATCTTGCCTCTCTTAATTTTCATTTGTTTTGTCATAGAAAATGTAACTACGTAAAATGACATTAGTGTCAAAATTACAAAAGAGAAAGCTGCTAGGCTTTTGCTGATGATTGTGTCATAGTTCTTCATAAGCAACTAATCTATTTCAGGACATGTGCACTATTTAATTAGAGAGTGCTAATAGTTTACTTTTACTGTTTTAAAAATCTGTTTATAATGGGAATACAGCACTGAACAAACAGATTAAAAAAATCCCTGTACTCTTGAACTTTACAGTCTGATGGAGATAGGGCATAAAATAAACAAACAAGTAATAGGATATATTGTAACATAATAAAAGCTTGAGATAAAAATAAAATAAGGGAGATGCTGCTGCTGCTGCTAAGTCGTTTCAGTCGTGTCCGACTGTGCGACCCCATGGACTGTGGCCCACCAGGCTTCTCTGGGGTTATATGCAATTCCTGGGCTTCCCTATTCCCTGGTAGCTCAGCTGATAAAGAATCCGCTGGTAATGTAGGAGACCCCGTTTCAATTCCTGAGTCAGGAAGTTCCCCCAGAGAAGCGATAGGCTACTCTCTCCAGTATTCTTGGGCTTCCCTGGTGGCCCAGACAGTTAAGAATCTGCCTGCAATGCCGGAGACCTGGATTTGATCCCTGGTTTGGGGAGATCCCCTGGAGGAGGGCATGGCACCCCGCTCCAGTATTCTTGCCTGGAGAATCCCCATGGACAGAGGAGCCTGGCGGGCTGCAGTCCATGGCGGTGAGGAGTCGGACACGACTGAGCGACCAGGCACAGCACAGCGTCGGCTGTTCCTGGGTTAGGGGCTGGGCAGTGGTATTTACAACAGGGAGGTAGGGGAGGCTTTGTGGATAAGATAACATAGTCTGTAGTTGGTGAGCATGAGAGTTGAATTCTCTAGATACTGTGGCAGGCAGAGGGAAGAGAAAACACCAAGATCTTGAGGCTGGTAGGTTCCTAAAGAGCCTGAAGACCAGTGTGGGCACAGCTGAGGTAGCAGGTGGGAAGGAGCAGGTGTCGCAGCAGAAGCCTTGTTGTATACAGCCTTGTGGATAATTGCAAAAGACTTTGATTTTTATTTTGAGATTTTTATTTTAGTCTGTTTGGACTGCTGTAACAAAATGCTGTAGACAGAGTGGTTTATATAATAGATATTTATATATATTTTTATAGTTTTGGGCACTGGAAGTCCAAGATTAAGTTGCTGACAGGGTTGATTTCTGGGGAGGTACACGGAGCATCCTGTTTTATAGATGGCCACCAGCTTGCCGTGTGCTCACATGACTGCTTCGTGCACATGCAGAGAGAGTGAGATCTGATATTTTTTCCTCTTTTTATATGACAGCAATCTGATTATGAATGTGAGACACTAATTGCACTACAAATGTTCTACCCTCATAACCTCATCTATGCCTAATTACCTCCCAGGGGCCCCACTTATGAATACTGTTGAATTGCGGGGTAGGTGTTCAACATACAGGTTTTGAGAAAACACAGAGATTAAGTCCATAGCAGAGAGGGAACTCTGAGGTGTTTTATGGATGAGGAATTACGCTTTCATAAAAAGGTAGATGCTGGATACTTGGTTGAGAACAGACATAAAAGGCAAGAATTGAGGAGAAACGATGGGACCTTGGACCAAGGTTGTAGCTCAAAAAAGTATTCCTATTAAAATATGTAGGTTTTTATTTACAGGACAGCAAAGGAGAAACGGACATAGAGAATAGACTTACGGACTTGGGGAGCGGGGAGGAGAGGATGAGATGTATGGAAAGAGTAATATGGAAACTTACATTACCATATGTAAAATAAATAGCCAGCAGGAATTTTCTGTATGACTCAGGAAACTCAAACAGGGGTTGTGTATCAACCTAGAGGGGTGGGATTGGGAGGGAGGTTCAAAAGGGAGGGGATATATGTATACCTATGGCTGATTCATGTTGAGGTTTGACAGAAAAGAGCAAAATTCTATAAAGCAATTATCCTTCAATTAAAAAATAAATTAATTTTAAAAAAGAAAAAAATTGTGTAAATCTATTTTTGAGATATACATTTTTCCTTCTAATTTTGTATGATGGAGACATTCTATTCAATTAACTTTATTATATCAAAATAATGTGGCAAACAAATTTTATCCTCATCATAAAAGCACTTTTAGTTGAGAACTAAGAAACTAAGATAAATTTCCTGAGATCTTTAAAGAGGAGTGAATTAATTCAGGTTCAGTAGAATGTCAAAAGACCTTTTTTCGTCTTTCTTCACAACTTTAAAATTTTCTTTTCAAGATAAATAAATTCCATGGGTGTTAGTTTGCTCCTCATCATTCAGTGTTATAAGTTATAACATATATCCCCTGTTATAAGAAACAGGGGATAGTAATCTTACAGGAAAAGAGAGGGAAAAATATAGACAAGTTTCATTTTACCTGTTTACATAAATCTTACACATCCTTACATTGGTACAAACCGCTGAGCTCTTTTTTCAGGCTTGCCTGGTGTATTTCCTGTAATAGGCCTCTGGTTTTGGATTCACATCTCAGTGCTGGCAAGTTTTAAACTTCCTAACTGTTGATGTATAGGTATGTGCATGGTAGTGTTTTAGTTGTTTTCTGTACAAAACAAATGATCTTGAATTAATGCATGATCTATTTCTTTGAAGCAAAATGTTAATAGGGTTGTTCCACTTCCAGAATCTTGACTGGAATGACATACAGGAGAAGGCAATGGCACCCCACTCCAGTACTCTCGCCTGGAAAATCCCATGGATGGCGGAGCCTGGTAGGCTGCAGTCCATGGGGCTGCTAAGAGTTGGACACAACTGAGCGACTTCACTTTTACTTTTCCTTTCACGCATTGGAGAAGGAAGTGGCAACCCACTCCAGTGTTCTTGCCTGGAGAATCCCAGGGCCAGGGGAGCCTGGTGGGCTGCCGTCTATGGGGTTGCACAGAGTCGGACACGACTGAAGTGACTTAGCAGCAGCAGCAGCCTGTTAAACATCTTATGATTTTTACAATTGCTTTTGAGGCAAATATAACATTAAAATGCTTATTTTTCTCACTATAATATAAATATGTGATGATTTTATGAAATACAAACTAGTGTAAAGGAAAATATGTAAAATTACAGTGATAAAGATACTGTATGTCTGTGTATGTGTTCATTAAATATACTGGTAGAAAATATATAATTGCTAAGCAATTATACTGAAACCCTACCAAGTTTATACCTGATCTTTTACCTTATCAGAAAGTATTGTTATATATTTAATAATACTTTTTGAGATAACATATTAATGTTATATGTTCCATAACTAATTTATATTTAGGTTGTTTCCATTTTATCATGGGATATAAGTAAATCTCTGTATTTCTCATTATCACCTTAAGATAAAATAAGAACTGATATTAAAAGGGCAAAACTATTGATAAATTTTCTTAATATTACAGGTTAGTACCAAATTAGATTATACCTTCAATGAATTAGTTCCTTTCTAATTCCAATTTGTCAGCGAAACTATTATATTTTAATTAATGTTTTATAGATTATGTAGAATATTGATAATATATTGGAATAGTTTGCTGCCCTTTTTTTTCAGCATTAATGTCATATGTTTGTTTTTTCAACACTAGGTTCCATTGCTATGTAAAATAAAATACTAGGGCACTATGAAGTGTGGCAGCAGTTTGTCTGAGGGATGGTAACAAACTTGTTTAGAAAATACCCCGATTTTCCCACATGCTAGATCTTTCACAACATATACTGTAAAGTTTTTACTTTTACCTGATTAGCCTGAATTTAGTGATTATGCTTAATTGAACTTTGTTTGATAAATACATAAATTTACATTTTCAAGTAGCAAAATGTGTTTAAGTGTACGTTAGCAATAAAATCACAAGCTTTAAAAAGAGATTGTTAAGGCTGTCGGAAAATGAGAGAAAAATATTAAAAGTAAGAAATATAACTCCAGATATTGGAGATTAAAACCATGAAAGGGTGTTATGGGCAACTTTACAGTAAAGTGCTATAATGTATAAGAAGTGTGGATGATTTATTATAAAATAAAATCAGATCAACTCAATAATATGTCAGTAATGATAAAATAAATTGGAAACACATTCAAATTTATGGCCAAAGAAAGTACTTCATGTTGAGTCATTTCTATACATTTTCAAATAAATACTTTCAAGTTTTGAATTTTTTTCTAGAAATGTGAAAAGTTAATTAACTCATATCGCTTCATTATAAAAAAAAATGGTGGAGCACAAAAAAGAAAAACATCGTAAGCCAGTTTTAGTTTATTAATAATAATGAAAAATTCAGTGAAAACATTGCCAAGCAAAGTAGCAATGAAAGAATAATGCCTGGTAATAAAAAAACTGTCTCAATAATTGAGTATTTTAGATGTCTAATAATGTTTTTATATTCTATATCAATTGATGCAAATTAAGCATTTACCTTTTTTTTTCAGTTTGAAATATAATTGACCTACAGAACTATATAATTTTAAGGTGTAAAATATAATTTGACTTACATATATCATGAAATGATTGGCACAGTAGATTTAATGAACATCTCATATAATTTAGTATTAAAGAAATGGAAAAAATTTACATTCATTTTTAATGGAAGTAATTTTAATTAAAATCTTATCAAAATACTCCTACCAATGATAAAAACTGCTCTAATGATTAAGGAGAGCTGAGAAATTCCCAATACTTCTATACCTGTTTGTTTTTAGAGTATTTTTTGTCCTTGCTTTTATTTATTACAAATATGATTTTTGTTTAATATACAATAATATAAATTGTTTTGTGTTAATTTTTTTCACCAGATAATTACCAAAAACAAAGTTTTTGAAATTCTGGGTGATACATCATTTCATGCTATAGAGTTGTGTGTTTAAAGACTAAAAAAGTGAATGACTTTAAAATATTATCATGGTTATCATATTAACAAAGTAGCTTTTCTTTTTTCTTTAAAAACGCTATTTGAGTCATAAAGCCATGATCCTAATTCATGGAACCAGAAATCTGGTAAGGGCTAAAAAAAGGATACTTTATGAAGTACCATTGATTCTCTAACAAAATGATCATTGTGTGTGTGTGTGTGTGTGTGTGTTTAAGGTTTAGCTTAATAAACTAGCATCACTCCTCATTAGGAGCATAGCAATGAAATAGTAGAAACATGAGAAGACAGGTACTAATAAAATTTTAGGATAGGATAACTTGATCATATTTAATAAGTATGAGACAAAAAGAAGAAATTCCACTTCTGACGGCAAGTTTGCACTTCATTTCATTATTTTTCTCTAATGAATACATTCATCATATAAATGCAATATAGTATTCATTTTTTGATAGGAAAATGTTGACCAAAAGTAAATTCAAATGCCAAAGAATACAGTATTCTGATCTTACAGGTACTAGCCCTTTAATTCATTCAGAATTATAGAATAACAAACCAAGTAGCAGTAACCATTTTGTGCATCTTGTAAATTGCTATGGACTGAATTGTGTCCTACATGAATTCACATGTTGGAGTCCTAACCCTCATTGGTGACTGACTATATTTGGATAGGGTCTTTAGGGGGCAGTTGAGGTTAAATGAGGTCATTAGGATGGGGCCTTAATCTGGGAGGATTGGTGGTTTTATAATTTATAAGCAGTCTGCAGGCCTGAAAGAGAGTTCTCACCAGGAACCAAATTGGCACTCACCTTGATCTTGGACTTGTCAGCCTCTAGCACTCAGAGAAAATATCTAGTCTGTGGTATCTTATTATGGCAACCCGAGCTGGCTAAGACACAGTTTTGTTTCCAGGGAAAAATAGGAATAGGTTTAAACTCAAGTTTATATGTATACATATATATATATATATACACACACACAAACACACACACACATATATAAAATGGTATTGGAGAAGTCTCTTGAGAGTCCCTTGGACTGCAAGGAGATCCAGCCACTCCATCCTAAAGGAAATCAGTCCTGAATAGTCATTGGAAGGACTGATGCTGAAGCTGAAACTCCATACTTTGGCTACCTGATGCAAAGAACCAACTCATTGGACAAGACCCTGATGCTGGGAAAGATTGAAGGCAGGTGAAGAAGAGGATGACAGAGGATGAGATGGTTGGATGGTACCACCAACACGATGGACATGAGTTTGAGTAGGCTCTGGGAATTGGTGATAGACAGGGAAGCCTGGCATGCTGCAGTCCATGGAGTATCAAAGTGTCGGACACGACTGAGTGACTGAACTGAACTGATATATAATGAGCTGAAAAAGTTACATTGGTTATGTCATACTTCTAAACAGAGTATAAAGTATTTGGCTGTTTAAATTTGGATTTGCAAGACTATTTTCGGCATTTTAATTTAGAATCTTATTTTCTGTACTTCCCCTTTGAAGTAGTTATGCTGTGGAAATCAGTTAATAATTGCCAACTCAATAGATGAATAGACTTACCTATTTATTGGAGAGACAGTTAATTTGTAATTCTAGTTATATATAGCAGTAATAAATAGATTGTTTTCTTGGATCATTCCCTAAGTTATAAATCCCTAAATTTATAGGTCCATAGGCTCTGCAGATATAGAGCCTAAAATTTATAGTTACTGAAGTGTGGTTTTCTTTTGTTATTTTTTAAGAGAGGGCAAAAGGATATTGTAACAACTTGACTGACTGTCCATTCATTTGATCATGTATCCCATGTCCAAAATGGTGCCAGTCACTCTGACAAGTCTTTTCTTGTCTTTGCAGTAAACATTGTCCTGTGTATGTTACAGAGTGATTAGAATACTCTCCCCTCGTTGAATTTGCTAAGCATTCTAGTCTCTTATTTGAAATTTGAGGGATATTTTAAACCACAATTTTATTTTAGGTCTGTGAAAAAAACCTAGGTCTTATTGAAAATAAAGTGGTATGTTAGCCTTTGTGATAGCTTCTAATGCAAGATCAACTCAGTTCTTGTATATAAACATCTAACATGATGATTGTATCCATCATCTGTATCATGTATTGACACTGTTCATTCAACCATGCCATGTTTTCTTAATTCTGTTATAGGTAATGAAATTATAACAGGATTCTTAATTGGGGTAATGGTTTGCTGGCCAGACAAATTTGGGAAATGTTCTATAGCTTCCTCTTTGGAGATTCCTAGTACTTACTAACCTTTAAAAGTGCCAAGAAATTATGCTAGAAATAAATAAAATTTAAGTCATTTTACTGATAATTTTTCATATTTTGATTACTGTGTAACATTAACATACTATAAACATATATTTCATTTAATTCAAATAATAACACTACCCCCAAAATTTTATATTATTGGCAAGTACCACAATACTTTTGATAAAATTTACAACTCATTTTGTTATCTCCTTGAGTCACCTTGTCCAACTGTGCCAGGCAGTTTCTTGTAAAGATCTAACTTTATTTTGTTAGACTCAAACTTTTTCAGTAAATGACTGGATAAAGATGACTTTCCTGGTAACAGATAATAAGATGGCCTCAGTCACATTTAGACATAAATACAGTATATAAAAGGCAAAAACACAGTCTCAATTCCAAATTGATTTATTATTAACCCCTCCTGCTCTACCACCCTGCACCCTAGATTAGGGCTAATGGAAGCCTACACTGGAAGAGGCGGAAGGGATGGGGTACCTCCTAGCTGTATGTATTTTACCTCCACCACGTAGAAGTGCTAAGGGCAAGGGAGAACAGAGAGTGGTTGGTATCTGGCTGGCTGACTTTGCCAAGGCCAGGTAGAAGTAGTTATGTGGTAAATAATTTAAACTAACTTTTTCTCTTGGGGAGAGATCGTATGGGTTATTTAGAAATTTCTTATGTGGGCATCCTCTCCGTAGTTCCTCTGAACCAGCAGACACATGTCTCTATACCATGTGAAGATGTTCTGCTACTGCTTTCTGTGGCTTTGGGTGTCATTTTGGATTTGTCTCCTCAGATCTGCCTAAGGTACTATAAGAGAATAGTGCATTCTTCCTGCTGCATGGCAGCCTTAGCAGATGCTACCCAACCAGCCAAAATTTGAACATAAAATGTTGTGTCATTCTTAATATTTTACAGTATGTTTTTTACTATTTTTCATTGCAAAGTTTCTCCTATATTGTTGCATATTTGGATAAATATTTAAGAAAGGGCCCTTGGAAAGTCTTTTATTCCTAGGAGCCTCATGAAGATTGTTTGGTGAACCCGAAGTTTTTCAAGAATCTCTGTCAACATAACTTGGTTACTCTGGGTATTGCATCAGTGTTTCTTATCTAATAATATTAATGTCCATGTGTAGGTCACTTAGGCCCCAGCCCTCCGTAACTCACTAAAGAAAAATCGCAGATCTTTCTGTAACTTCTTGGAGCTGAAATATGTTTCTCAGTGTTGTTGCTAAGGAAGGGGGCCCTCAGATGTTGTATAATATGATTATTAAACTTCCTTAATTTCTATTCATTTTTCATATTTTATTAGAAGTTGTGAAATTTTTTTTCTGTTACTTTTTAAAAATCTGTTACTGAACAAGGATATTCAGGGATTTGTTAAAGGTCAAATTATTGCCGTACTTTAAAAAATTGTTTAGAGGAGAATACAAATAAAAATCCATTGTCTCATTCTTTATAAAAAGATATTAAAAAGGGAACATGGAAGACATCAAAAAGGATGTGTGCACAATTCAGAATCTCTATAAATTGATAGCTGGAGATCAGACGTTTACTTGGCTAGCTTTTTATGATGGCTATAACAAGTGACAGGCCATTCAAAGGCTGAAGAAGAAAGATAATGAAATATTAAATTAGAACAGCTTCCAAAACAGACTGACAGTACTGTTTGCAGCAAATTAAAAAGGGATTGACAACTGAAGAGAAAATAGAGGTCTGGAATTTGAGATGAGAATTTTTTAATCATCTGGCATTTTGCTTCATGGATAAGATCTTACTCAGATTTCTCCCTAGAGATAAAGAGGCATTTAAAAGATATTTCTAAAATCCAATTATTCAAAGAGAAAGATTCTAAATGGGCTTAAAGATTTCAAAGCTATTTTGTCACAAGATACAAGATCAGATTTTTTAAGTATGGAGCTATGAGTTATGCTTGCATTGAGATGGAATTTAGTCAGAATTTTTGTAATTAGAGCAAATCAAGTCATATACAATTTTACCCTAATGAATAATACATGACAAAAAATACTGCAGTCCTTGCTGGTTATTTTAGTCTTACATAAAAATCGTTTTGTTTTTAATTGTTTCTTGCAAATGATAGCAACTAGAAGCTGTGAGGCAGTTCATGGAGGGGCCTTTTTTTATCTTACATTCGTCCAGACTAGAACATGACTGAGGAAATGGCTCATTACTATCCTTCTAGGTCTGTGAAGACCAGTTGTTGTTTCTGCACTTTCTGTACCTTTTTATATGATTGTTGGTAGTCACTACCCATTATATAAAAAAAATACATCAGCATTATTATTGCGGACAGAATGTAAGTCCTCAGGAGAATTGGTGAATGACTTTATTTTTGAAAGAAATAAATGTATAAGGATGGTCTCTCTCAAGCTGGAAATGACTTCTCTATTTAATCTTCATCTGTTTTAAGCCACAGGGTTTCTTTGACTTATAGAGGAACATATTTATTCCGGAGTAATGTAATTCTTTTATCTTCTTCAGTTACCAGTGTTGATATATCAGTGAACATTTAGATAAACAGCTTTTTAGCAGTAGATGACTAAGTTGTCATTTGTCAAACTAATCTAATATATATCTTACTTACCTCAAAGGACTGTTATGAAAAGTTTAAAAACATGTAAAATAACTAGAACACTCCTTGATGAATGTTAAACTAAAATCTGTCCTATATATCAGCAGGTTTTATTTTCTTGAGAAACTGTATTCAGTTCAGTTCAGTCGCTCAGTCATGTCTGACTCTTTGCCACTCCATGGACTGCAGCACGCCAGGTTTCCCTGTCCATCCCCAACTGCTGGAGCTTACTCAAACTCATGTCCATTGAGTCAGTGATGCCATCCAACCATCTCATCCTCTGTCGTCCCCTTCTCCTTCTGCCCTTGATCTTTCCCAGCATCAGGGTCTTTTCCAGTGAGTCAGTTCTTCTCTTCAGGTGGGCAAAGTATTGAAGTTTCAGCTTCAGCATCAGTCCTTCCAATGACTATTCAGGACTGATTTCCTTTAGGATGGACTGGTTTGATCTCCTTGCAGTCTTTTAATATAAATCACTTTTATCTAAGTCTAATGAGAATATTGTCATCTACTAGAAGTCCATAACATAGAACTGAGAACATGTACACATTTTTTCATGGATTGAGTTAAGAAAGATGAATGTTTTAGTAAATATTGATGAATTATGGAATTTTTAAAATTCAATTTAAGTAATTCAGAAATATTTGATAATGATTAGTTTCTTTTCCTAATTCTTTGTTCTGATATGGTTCTATGTTCTTTGTATGGTTCTATGTTCTTTGTTCAGGTATAGTTCTATATTCAGTTCTTTGTTATGGTATCATAGTAAGTAACTTGTGAACATGAGGTTTTTTGATAATTTTGAGATGTGTTTTACTATTTTAATGAATAGATTTTGAATCTGAATATTTGTATATGAAAGCATATTTACTTTGAGGATCATTAAGTTACTAATTTATACTCTCCTTTTTTTGTAATCAAGTAATATATTTTAGGGTTGTTAAGGTTTCAATTTTAAATTTACTGCTTATACAATAATAAAAACAAAATATTCTTTTGTTTCTGTAAAGTCAGTCATTATGAATGAATAGAATTAACTATATATATCTGAGGATTAAGTGTGTTTTACTCATAGGTCATCAAATATATTGTTATCATGTCTCAAAAAGAATGTGATGAGGTTAGAAGCAATCTCTATTTTTTTGTATTCTAAAAAAAGTCTGAAAATATGTATCCAAGGGTCTAATTTATGGGGATCTAATTGTGTAACTAGTATTAATTTATACAGCAAACATAAGAAAATCAGAATATAAATATAAAAGTAAGGCTACTGGATGTTTGAAGCTCATGTGTATTTTAGTGTACTATAATATCATACTAGACTATATGTTGTATAAATTACCTATAGTAAACATTAAGAAATAAGTACAAAGACTAGTTATTAGGGCTGTATGTCACATAGTAGCATAATCATAATATTCATTTTACCTTTCAGGAATTTCAGTAAGTGGCCAACCTATTCTCAGTGCTTGGTCAAAACCAGTCTTTTATTAGGTTGCTTCTCTTGTGTTCTACATAAAGTCATTATTAAATGAAAAGGCATTACAGTCTAGTTTATAGGTTTTTTAAAATGAAATTAAAAATCATCATTCAACCAACACACCTTCCTCAGTGTGTTGTGCTATATGACAAGGCTTAGTATAGACTGCATTGCTTCACTGCATCTGAATCTCTCTTTTGGACATGTAGGAGAATTACACCTCTTCCCACCTGCACCAGGGTGGAGGTACATGGCTAGTGCTAGCCAGTGGGTTATGATGGAAGTGATATCTGTAACTTTCAAGTTGGTGAATTTAAAATTGAGAAATAGACTCTCAAACTCTCTTCCTGCCCCAAGATCAGTCGGGTAGAACCACATGGAAGGAACTTCTGTCAGTCTACATCCCTCGGGTGAATGAGCACATACTACAGAGACTACCCCCTCTTCCATGCCTGGGCTCCACCAACAGTAGCTCTGGGTTTTTAGGATGAGACAAATGAAATAAAAGATAGACAAATGATAGATAGACAAAAGATAGACAAATGAAACAAAAGATAGACAAATGAACTACTTGGATATTTAATCCACTTAAATTATATGCATGTAAATGCACACATACATGCTCACACAGCAAATAATATTCTAATATTTTTATCTAATTTTCCTAAAATATCATTCTTCATCTAATTATCTTTACATCATCATTCTATTTACAAAATGACTAATCTGACTTTCTCAGTTTCTCAGGATTTTTTCCCCAAATGTTTAAAAACTGAAAATTTCAATCTAAAACTTTGTCTCCAAAATAAATGTTAAGAGTTACTACTTGCTAAGTGTTAAAGCCTTCATCAAACAGATTTATATTGAGCTAGGAAATAAATGTCAATTCCATTCTCTTATTCTTAATTTTTCATTTTTTTTCCTCCTGAATCAGATTTTAAAACTATGAAAGCTTAGGGAAAACAAAAACTCACTGCTTATTCTCTTAGGACTTTGGATGATAGACTGATTTCAGACTCTGACAATTTAAAATCTACATTTGTGATCATTTCCAAGTCGACAAACTCATACAAAGTACATAAATTGTACATGTTGAAAAAATACTGTCTCCAAACTTATTAGTTTGTTTTATAAAACTCAACAGTAAACTATTATCCACAATATGTGATGTTAACTGCCTTCCCACTGAAAGAATTATACTGCTTATATGAGAAAATAAAATTGACTTAACATGTATCTGTAATCACTAGGCTAGAGTACATATTCAAATGAAGAGACTTGAATTTAACCTGGGTTAGTAGGCTATAAAGTATATCCATAAATATATATACTATACATATATGAATATGTATATTATATAAAATGTATACATAAATAATATGTAAATGATATATACTTATATATACATAAATTTATAATGTACATATTATATAAATGTATAAATTTAAAAACATAACATTTTTGCATTGTCCGTTTGCAGGTGTCTATATACTATAATACCATTACTATAAGTATGACATTGCTATACTCACCTTAGTTTAAATATTTTCCATTAGTTCTTATGAAGCATAAAATTTTAATGAAATTGCAGGTTAGCAATCAAAGAGCAATATTATATACCTTGCTGATTTTCAGTTTAACAATAAGGTACATTTTTAAAGAAATTTTATTTTGGAACTTTTAGATTTTTGTTTGTCTTAGTAGTTCAGTGTCTCATTTGACATTTGCTGGTTTTAATTGGTTGAATTTCTGTGCAAATAATGTAGAAGTTGTGGCGCATCATCTGATCTATCTCTGTTAGATTTTGGCCAAACTTAGTTCAGACCTTTTATAGTAGTAAGGGGCTGGGAGATCTTAACAGTGAAAGCTAAGAATTCTGTTCTGACTGAGACATTGTAATTTTCCAACTTTAGAGTGTTTTGGTAACATTGAGTGGTACTTGTGCATAGTTGTTTTCTTCTTTTGATTTTCATGTTTTGTTAGTGTATAGTTACTAGAAATTTAATCTGTTTATATAATATATAAGAATCCTCCATGTTAAGGAGTAGATAAAGGACTATTATACGTTTATCATGTTTGCATCTACTTTTGTGTTTGGTATAAATAGTAAGGTCTAGATTTCAACATAAAATAGTGCCAAGTAATCTGTTTCACTTCAAAAATTTATCTACAAACTCATGATCTTGAATATGATTTATACATGCCAAAAATCACATTTACAGGTTCTGTACATTTCAAAAATACAAGCTACATTTCAAAAACTATAATTGTGAACTCTTCTTAGAAAATGACATTAAAGCATTTGCCAGAAAAAGTCTAAAAGGTTAAAGAATCAGTCTTGATCCAATATAAAAACAGTAGTTTGAGAAAAAAAAATCTTTGTGTGAAAATTTTTCTGAAAATTCAAATATTTAAGATACTATTTAAAGTCTCCACTTAATCCCCATGTTACTTGGCATAAATGCACATATGTATATATCTCACATATGTATATTATTCAGGCATAGAACTCTTCCCAGTCAGCTGTTCATTGAATCAAATTTCAGATAATAATACCTTAAGCTAGGAAAAGGGGTATGCTTCCAGTCTGTATTTTGATGTTGATAGCATAAGTTTCAAAATATTCTGAGCTAACAAACAATGTTCATGTGTTTCAGGGAGGTTTTCATTTTAATGAACACATCTTTATACTCCACAAAAACCTGATAATACCTGTGAAAGGTTAACTTTAATAAAAGATACTAAATTCTAGACAGATGACTTTTTTAATGATTTTTTTAAACGTAAATTTCCTATGAAATAGTAAGGTGGGTGCTAACACTAGGCATACCGTTGGAAGTGAGGGAATAAATGTGCACTCAGGAAAAGTCAGAATATTACAAAGGAAAATTCAGAATATTACAAAGAAACGGTAAATCCAGTCTCAATCTCAGTATATTTGCATTTTTCAAAGCCATAAAAAGTTTGTTTATCCTCACTAAAAATATTTATATTAAGTTTTGGCAGTGTCTAGAAGAGCTGTTGTATAAATACTTCTAAATGAATTATGTTATCGGTTTTGCGTATCAGAAGCACATATGCATGCTAGGTTACTTCAGTCGTGTCCAACTCTGTATAACTCTGTAGACCATAACCATCCAGGGTCCTCTGTCTGTGGGATTCTCCAGGCAACAATACTGGAGTGAGTTGCCATGCCCTCCTCCAGGGGATCTCTCCCACCCAGGGATCAAACCCAGTCTCTATGTCTCCTGCTTTGGCAATTGCGTTCTTTACCACTAATGCCACCTGGGAAACCCATCATAAGCATGTATCATTCTAAATAGAGAACTGAATTATACGATCTGGTGCCTGTAGTGATTCACAGACACACACACACACACATCGCTACCTTCTTGTCTAAGAAGATATTGCTACCTTGTTTAAGGGTATGTAATTTTAAAAATAGAAAAAAAATATGGAGATAAACAACAAAATGCACAGACTTTTGCTTTTAAACAAAAAATGTTGGAGATGTCACATTTAGGAATAGCAGGTAAAAGGACGAGACAGGGAGAAATTGATACTTAAGTAGAATACATATGAAAAAATTACAGTAGAAAACAAAATCAAAAAGCTTCGCTTCAAATTTATTTGAAAGGCCAGAGAACCTGACAAATAATGTAAAATACCCTGGCTGTTATCAGTCTGACGTGAAACACAAAGTGACAAGGAAGTAAAGGCTTGTTTCAAAATCACAAAAAAGATTCATGTCAAACTACAGTTTTGGTAAGAATGGTAAAATCATTTTAATAAATTATTCATGTTTATATTAGACAATGGTAGCTATGTTTTTAAAATTAAATGGAATTTATTATCTCTTTGCTGCTGCTGCTAAGTCCCTTCAGTCGTGTCCGACTCTGTGCGACCCCACAGACAGCAGCCCACCAGGCTCCCCCATCCCTGGGATTCTCCAGGCAAGGACACTGGAGTGGGTTGCCATTTCCTTCTCCAATGTGTGAAAGTGAAAAGTGAAAGTGAAGTCGCTCAGTTGCGCCCGACTCTTAGTGACCTCATGGACTGGAGCCTACCAGGCTCCTCCGTCCATGGGACTTTCCAGGCAAGAGTACTGGAGTGGGGTGCCATTACCTTCTCCCTTATTACCTCTTTACATGTGCCTAATTTGATGTTTTATGAAATAGAACGTTTGAAGTCTTCATCTGTATGTAACCTTCTGATATTAAATTTTACCGAAAGGTCAATTGAAGTTTTGTTTTTAGAAATAAATATCTGAGATGCTGTTAATTAATTAAATCTTGTCACTCTTGTATATTGGATAAATGAGGGTGGTTGGCACTTGTTCATTTAGACCTACTGATGCAGGTTTAAATCATTTCTGAAAGTCAAAGGCACAAGCAATTTGCAGAAGAGAGCCACATGATGGTAAGAAGAGCATGGGCGGCAATTTGAAGTGTCTTTATAATACATATACGACTCCTGTGGTAGAACTTTATGGTCTTATAAGACCATGTAATCATCCAGTTTCAGTCTCGTGGGGCTCTGTGAAAGTGTAGAGGCACAATAGATTGCCTTATCATTCTAACCGAGCATAAGGGGAATTGCTTCTTCTTCAAGTACACAGCAAGTATAAAGTGCTCTACATAGAAGAGTTTCAGGGATTGTATCCCTGGGTACTTCATTTAAGTCAATAACTCTTTTAAAAAGGCAAAATTCAAAACAGTGCATTAGAAGATAATGGGTTTTTATTGGTTCCAATATCTTTTCATATTATTTCTTCTTGATGGACTGAGTTGGCCACAGATACACCGAATTTGTGCAGTTGAATTCAGGGCAGTTGTTTTAATGCAGATGAAAAAATTATATTCAAAAGGCATATTTTTATGGCTTTTTATAAATGAAAAAATAGGTATGTATCATAGCACACTATGCCCTGGTTACTTTTCATGGGAAAGGGTGTTCTTGTTTATGAGTGTTAGGTCCATGTTATTTCCTTTTGGCAATCTCTCTCAGCTAAGTAAAGCCTCCTTAGTACTTAAGGATCTGTAGCACTTATTGATGTCAGTAACCATGAACATCCTTCAAACAGTTTTGACTTCCAAATCTGATTCTTCCATATGGATCCATGGGTAAGCTGCAGATTCATTTCTCTGATTACCTTTTGAATAACCATTTTCAGTGGATTAAAAGGCCCAGGCAATCAATCAATCAATCAATCAATCAATAGCTAGCTAGCTAGCTAGCTAGCTAGCTAGCTAGCCCAGGCACCTTACATTATGACATCAATGTCTCCAAATATGCCCCTCCTCCAATGTTCATATCTTTGTTAATAGTACCAGCCAGGTCCAAGTAGAGAACCAGGGTTCTTCTTTCCTCCCGCCCACCGTCTGTCACTGTGGTCTGTGGATTATTTAGTCTTCTTCCACTCCCCATGTCTAGCACTGGTTTTTTAGTTCCACCCATTGTCATTCCTCTCCAGCCTGACAGTACTAGCTTTTTGTCTTCTTCTCCCCATTTATATGTGGCCTTTCCCGTCCGCTTTCAATCTTCTTCCATGCTAGCTTTTTGAAACCTCAAGTACAAATATGATTATTTTGTATTTTAGCTTTTATGACTCTGTAATTCTCAGAATACAATTATTTTTTGTTTAGTACTTCTGTATCATTATAACAGTATGTCTGTATTCTTAGCTTTGCTGCTTTGAGCCATCAGTTCTGTTCAGTTGCTCAGTCATGTCCAGCTCTTTGCTACCCCATGGACTGCAGCATGCCAGGCTTCCCCCAGATTCTTCTTTTATTCAACCATTTTGAAACAAGTAGAGCTCCTGAAATGCCTTACACTTTTTTTTTCCCCCAGCCTCTGTTTCCTATACAAGGTATTCACTGAATCAGTCACCCAGCTGTCCTACCACTTCACTACTCTTCTTTAAAACTGTACCACCTCCTCCTGGAAGTCTTTTTTGACCACCAACCTTTTGACTCTCAAAACATTTACTCACCTCCTGAGAGGCAGTACTGTTGTTAATAGGGTGTATGATACAAAAGCAAAATTGGATGTAAGACGCTTTACCTCTCTTTCTTCATTAGATGTAGAACAAACTAAGAATGGTCACAATTTACTTTAATTATGAGAGCATAGTCAAGGATTATTAATGTGCTTTGAGAGACTGAATACAATGCTGGAATTAGACCTCTAGAATTCAATCTATTACAGTAAGAAGACCCAAACCATTTAAGAAGACCCAAACCATTTTTAATGTCACAGTATTCCTTTTGTGCCATGTATTTTTCTTTGGATGTTTTGATGTTGCAGCAAAATTGTGTGAGATTCTATCCTTGAAATACTGCGCTAGTCCTAACGCTTTCTATTAAAAAAGTGAACAGTGGGAAGGGAGGTCTGGAGATGGTGTAGAAGGAGCCATAAATGACCGACTTTTATGGAGACTTAACTGAAGACTTTTCATTCAGGAAGTCATTTGCCATGTAGAATAGAACACCCTGGCAGTGGCGTTGGGAAAAGTGGCTGAAAATGAAGTGAAATTGGAGGCAGGGAGACTAAAGGTTGTTGTGAGAAACATAAGTGAGTTTGGCCTTGCAGTGAGAGAAGATTGAGAGATACACAGATCTAGAACCAGTGTGACCTGGTCATTTACCATCTCTTATGATATTTCATCAGATGAAAAACCTTTAAGCCACTTGTAAAAGTTTGTGTGCAAACTATTTGTTTAAATCAGGTATTGAATCCTTTATAATATTTTTTCTTACTTTACAAAAAGGTTTACTTGTTCTTTTGAACATTTTTCTTTAGGTAAAAGACCAAATAAATGAATACAGGGTGATAACTTAAGAATTCATTTGATGTCATTGAGGAGACATATGAATCTACTTTCCTAGTTACACTGAATGATTATTTTATGAGAAATCCTTTATAGTAGTTTAAAGCTATGTCAGAATAACTTGAACTTCTTCAACCAGTTTGACTGATACATATAAACTTTTGTGGGATATTAAGTTATGAATGAAAATTTAAAATACATGATTTATTAGAATAGAAAAATAATTATTTCTTAAGGTATTTGTTGAACTGACAGTAGCTAGGACTGATAAATATAAACTCAACATCAGTAACTATAACAAATACATTAAAATCTGAACAAGTAATGCTCACTATGTTGTAAGCATCCTGAAAACTGATATATTTGATGTATTTAGTTATTTTATTTTTATTTTATTTTTTTATATAGATGTCTATCTTTATAAATGATAAAATAAGTTATGAGTGCTCTGTATGCATGTATGCTTATTTGCATATGGCAGTTCTTTATTTGTATGCAACTAGAGATACAAGGATATAACCTCTTGTCTTAGATATGGAATTAGATTTCACCCATACCTTTATGGAACATGACTCAGTAAGTAGCAATCTGTAGTACAAAAGATTTATTTTTTGTTTAATTTCATTCTGAAGCAGTGCATGGTGTTTAAACTAAGGGATTGTTGTTCTTAATTATAGCAATCTAGTATGTGGTGTATTTCAGTGCATCTAATCTTTCCATCTTAAAATCACCAGGCAACTCTTTGTTCTGAAACTAGTTGACACAAACCCTTAAGTACTAAGCAGTCTGTGCCTCATTGACAGTATCACCCTTGCCCCCAGGAGCCTTGTTATCCTTCTCCAACCATACCTCATTAGTCAGCTCCAATACTTTTTGATCCTTCTTTGTGAATTTGTAGTCCAGATTTGTATGTAGACACTAAATTCCCTGTGCAGTTAGGCAGTCTCAGAGCAAAGGCAAGAGATTTCCCATATCTAATTTAGTCTGCAATTCTTGGCCAGAGTTTTCTCTCTGCCTTAAAAGAACTGTGTACACATCATTCTGTGTATGTGTGTGCATGTGTGTGTGTATGCCTGTGTTGTACCTGGTATGTATATTAGGTCTTATATAATTTAATATCCCCTTGCAGAGTTTTAACGTTTTTGTTTTGCATTCACCAGTATGTATTCACCAGTTGTGTTCACGATCACCACTGTGGTTTATTTTCAAGAGCGCTGGGAACATTCCATATGAACAAATTACCTTCACTGAAATTATATAGTACATTACATACTATCATTATAGAGACTTTTCTTTTTCATTTTCCCTTCTCTTGTAACAATGTAAATGGTTTGGGAAGGGTAACAAGCTGTTTTCTTCTTGAGATTTATAACAAGAAAATTAAGTAGTATTTCTGGACATTAATTTAGGGCCAAGGAAAGAACAAAGATTCTTTGAGGAAAAGAGAGGATGTCAGATTTTTATCACTCATCCTAGCATTTTAGCAGCATGGTCAGAATGACTCCATAAATATATATATTTTAAAAAATCTTTTAAATGCTGAGTATTAAAAGGCAAATAAGAAAATAATAATATAAGCAGATAGCATTTATTGTGCAGTTACTAAACGACAAAAGTGTTCTAAGTACATGTAATCCTCAGCACAGATCTGTGAGGCAAACACTGTTGTCATCCCCATTGTACAGACAAGGAAAATGAGGTTTAGAGACGATAAAATGCTTTCTCAAGGTCAAATGGATACTCCACAGAGACTCAGCCTTTCGGTGGGAGGGCAGTAAGTAACAATATTTTTGCTCATACTGCATACATACATATATGGTGTGCTGTGTTTAGTCACTCAGTCGTGTCCAACTCTTTGCGACCTCGTGGACTGTAGCTTGCCAGGCTTCTCTTTCCATGGAGGTTCTCCAGGCAAGACTACTAGAGTGGGTTTCCATTTCCTCCTCCAGGGGATCTTCCCAACCCAGGGATCAAACCCTGGTCTCCTGCATCGCAGGCCGATTCTTCACCGTCTGAGCCACCAGGGAAGCCATGCATATACTGAATTCTAAAATACCGATTCATTTAAAGGAAAAAGCATCATCAGCAAGATAAGTAGGCATCTAAAAACAGCACCTCAATTTGAAGTCCTTTATATTTGGTCCTAATTGTGCATTTATTCTTACATGGCTTCGACTTCACCTCTGTGTTCTTATAGTTTCTGATTTCTTTTTTAAACTCATATATTTTATTTCCCTTTTTAAAGTTTAAATTTTAGAACATTTTTGTCAGTTTTTTGTTGGTTCAGAATGTAGCAAGCTGTATTTAGTAAACTTACTCTAATGTATAAAATAGATACTTAACAATTTTCCCAAAAATTTTAGTTACAAATAGTCACATTTATGATGAAAATGACTTTGTGAAATAGTATCAATGGAGGAAATTGTGTTGTCTTTCTCAGGTAATTTCTGTAAAGTTCCAACTTTATGTTTACAAATTATGCAGTATTTCCAAAATGTAAAATTACAGTATTTCACTATATGATTCCAGTGAAAAGTATCTCATAATGTGAGAGGTTTTAAATAAATTAGAGGGTGGACATAAGAAATGTAGATTTATTGAAAAATAGATTTATATTTCAGTTGCTACATCTGAAAGAAGTTATTTTTCCAGTAAAAGAAAATAACTGACAAAATTCTATGTCAAGATGTAAAAAGGACCTGTTCTCTATGTGACATCTAAAGGAGATGTGCATCTTACAAATTTTTATCCCAGCTAAGGAAAGGACTATGATAATATCATGCACCCTGACATCCTTTTATTCGTAAGCTTACTTGACATTCATGTTAACTCTGTCTGGCACCCTTAATGTGTTTATTTTTTTTATTTAGATGAAAGACAACAGAAGTATAAGACATGAAATGACTAGTTTGAAGTTGAGGCTGTGCCCATGAGAGAGAAACTTAAAATGCTTGCAAGATAAACATTTTGCCTCCTAATCTATGACATTTCTTGTGCATACTATTTCTGCCCCTTCAAGAAAAATTTTGCAAGTATTTATCAATTTATTGAAAATGACGTTAAAAATCCTCAATTAACAAACCTATTAGATCTGAATGTCTTCTATTCCCCTTGCATTATTCTTATTTTCTTTTATAAAAGTGGTTTCTCCTGAGCTCCTTCTATGTGCTCCGCAATTTGCACTTTTTTTTTCAAAAGCAGAGCAGCTGTGTTCTGGGTATTAGCCAGGTGCTCAATCTATGGGAAACTAGACATTGGGAGTGAGACCAGAAATCTCAGCAATACAGGGTTTAGAGAATTGAGAAGGACAATACCTTTTAATATTTGTACCAAGTTAACGGTACGAATAAGGCTTATCTCCTCATCAGGCCCCACAGTGGGAGGTGTGTGGTGGTGCCCGAGACATGCTTAGAGAGATTAGATTTGGTCTTCCCATCTCCCTGTACTTTATTAATATTTCATTTACACTGGCATTAGATTAGATTCCTTTAGCCAAATCCACCAAAAAGATTCATTCATTTTAATATTTATGAACATTGCTTGTTCCTTAAAGTGGATTCTTTTTGTTTGTGTGCTTAATTGGATCAGTGGGTTTCTTAACATTTTTCTTTTTCGAGATTAAGGTTGATGAATTAAATTAGTGACATCTGGCTCAGCTCTTGGACTAAATGCAACTCCTTTAATGACTGTGTTATATACGGTGAGATAAAATGAACATTTGCTATAAAGATAAAATTAAATTTAGTTTAGAATCATATAGTGTTGAATCATTTTTTAAAAAAAGCACAGCTCATAATATTTTACGAATATCCAAGAACAGGAAGGGGGAGGGATAACATTTTTGGGGAAGAGTGTAGCAGTAAGTGCATGGCCTCTTATTAATTTATTCATTTTATTATTTAGTTGGTATATTTATTTTTAATTGTTACTGGAGTATAGTTGCTTTACAACATTGTGTTAGTTCCTACTGTACGGCAAAATGAATCATCCAGACATAGTCATGTATCCCCTCTCTTTTGAGTTCCTTCCTGTTCAGGTCCCCACAGTGTATTAAGTAGATTCCTTGTACTATAGAGTATGTTCTCATTAGTTATCATGTTATACATAGTATCGGTAGGGTGTATGTGTCCCTCCCAATCTCCCAATTCCTCCCACCTAATCTTTCCCCCTTAGTATTCATGTATTTGTTCTATATGTCCTTGTGTCTATTTATTCTTTGCAAATAAGATCACCTGTACCATTTTTCTGGATTCCCCATATGTATATTAATAAATGATATTTGTTTTGTCTTTCTGACTTACTTTATGATTTTCATTCCTTTTTGTGGTTGTATAGTATTTCATTTAATGGCACTAAAAACATAGCTTTGAAATCCTTATCTCTTCAACTATGAGAATAGTGTGTTAGAATTTCTGGGACTGAAATGGAAATTTCTCAACCCAAAGAGTGTCAAAATATAGCCTGAAATATTGACATAATTTAGTGTGAAACAATAATATTTTTAAATGTATCAGCTTTCTTTTGAAGAAGTTTTGTTATGGTTTTTTGTGGACAGGATTTGTTTGGAATATTACTTTTTACAAAGTGAATTGATTATCTTTTGTTTATATTTGTACTTGAGCAAAGTTTCTAAACTTGTGCCCTACTGACTCTTTGAGCTGGGTGATTCATTGTTGTGGAGATTGTTGTGTGCATTCTAGGATATTTAGGGTGTCTCGGGTCTCTACCTACCAAATGCCAATAGATCCCCTAGTAGTTTTTCTTTTCTATTTTTTCAGCCTTGCTTTGTAGCATGTGGAATCTTAGTTCCCTGTCCAGGGATAAAACCCTCATTCCTTGCATTGGAAGCTCAGAATCTTAAATCCTGGACCTCCAGTGAAGTTCTGCCTCCTACTAGTGTTTTTTTTGTTTGTTTTGTTTTCTTTATTTTTCATTGAAAGATACTTGCTTTACAATGTTGTGCTGGTTCCTGCCATACATCAGCATAAATCAGCCATAGGTATACATATGTCCCCTCCCTCTTTGAAACTCCCTTGCACCTCCTTCCCCATCCTACCCTTCTAGGTTGTCACAGAGCATCAGGTTGAGCTCCTTGCATCATACAGCGAATTCTCACTGGCTATATATTTTGCACATGGTGATATATATGCTTCAGTGCTACTCTCAATGTGTCCCAGTCTCTCCTTCCCCTGTTGTGTGTGCACGTCTGCTCTCTGTCTCTTTTGCTGCTCTACAAATAGGTTCATCAGTACCATTTTTCTAGATTCCATAGGTATGTGTTAATATATGATATTTGTTTTTCTCTTTCTTACTTACTTCACTTGTAAAACAGACTCTAGGTTCATCCACCTCACTAGAATTGACTCAAATGTGTTCCTTTATTATGGCTGAGTAATATTCCATTGTATATATATACCAAAACTTCTTTATCTGTTCACCTGTCAGTGGACGTCTAGATTGTTTCCATGTCCTGGCTATTGTAAATAGTGCTGCAATGAACATTGGGGTACATGTGCCTTTTAGAATTGTGGTTTTCTCGGGGTATATGCCCAGTAGTGGGTTTGCTGAGTCATATGGTAGATTTACTCCTAGTTTTTTAAGAAATCTCCAGACTGCTCTCCCTAGTGGCTGTATCAATTTACATTCCCACCAGCAGTGCAAGAGAGTTAATTTTTCCCACATCCTCTCCAGCATTTATTGTTTGGAGATTTTTGATAATGGCCATTCTGACCAGTGTGAAGTTATATCTCATTGTAGTTTTGATTTACATTTTTCTCATAATAAGCAGTGTTGAGCATTTTCTCATGAATTTATTATATGCTATCAGTATGTTTTCTTTGGAGTAATGTCTGTTGGAGCTAATCAGTGAATTTTGTAAAGTCACAGGATACAAAATCAATACACAGAAATTCCTTGCATTCCTATACACATAACAATGAAAAAATCAGAAAGAGAAATTAAACAAGTAATCCCATTCACTACTGTAACAAAAAGAATATCTAAGAATAAACTTACCTAAGGAGACAAAAGAGCTGTATACAGAAAACTATAAGACACTGATGAAAGAAATCTAAGGTGACATAAACAGATGGAGAGATATGGCATGTTCTTGGATTGAAAAAATCGATATTGTGAAAATGACTATACTGCCTAAAGCAATCTACAGATTCAGTGCAATCCCTATCAAATTACCAATGACATTTTTCACAGAACTATTATAGAACAAAAATTTTCACAATTCATATGGAAACACAAAAAACCCTCAAATAGCCAAAGCAATCTTGAGAAAGAAGAATGGAGCTGGAGGAATCAACCATCCTGACTTCAGACTATACCACCTGTCTTGACCATCAAAAATGTCTGTAGATATTGCTGAAAGGAAGACTCTGAATTGATTGAGAAACATTATTTACAAATGCATAGGTGATTTTTGCCTTTTCAGATTTGAAATTCTAAATTAGAGCTACATAAATAATGAAAGCTTGAAATAAATAGTGCATAAACAGGATCTTGAAATGTGACTTATTTGGGTGCTGTGTCTATGACTGCCTCTGTATGAATTTTGATAAATTGCTCTTTCTAGATTTTATTTTTATCATCTAGAAAAGAGTAATATTTTTAGATTGCTGCAAAAGTAATTGTAATTTTGCATTTTTGAATTTTGCTATTTGATATTGGAATACATTCTTATATAAATGTGATTGTTATACCTAATTTTAATGTACATTTCTCACTTTATTTTTTTGCTAATGACTTATTAGTTGCTGTATATTTTATATATATTTTATACTTTAGAAATGATGTCTGACAAAAAGCAAATTTGAGCAGTTTTTTTTATTTGAGTTCAAAATGGGTTGTAAAGCAGCTCAGACAACTCACAACATCAACAACACATTTGACCCAGGAACTGCTAATGAATGTACAGTGCAGTGATGGCTCAAGAAGCTTTGCAAAGGAAATGAGATCCTTGAATGTGAGGAGTATTGTGGCCAGCCATAGGAAGTCAACAACGACCAATTGAGAGCAGTCATTGAAGCTGATCCTCTTACAACTGCATGAAATTTGCCCAAGAACTCAACCTTGACCATTCTACAGTCATTTGGCATTTGAAGTAAATTGGAAAGGTGAAAAAGCACAGTAAGTGGGTGCCTCATGAGCTGACTGAAAGTCAGAAAAATTGTCCTTTTGAGATGTTCTCTTCTCTTATTCTGTGCAACAACAACAAACCATATCTCGCTCAGATTGTGACACATGATGAAAAGTGGGTTTTATAAGACAGTCAGCAATAACCAGCTTAGTGGACTGCGATGAAGCTCCAAAGCACTTTCCAAAGCCAAACTTGCACCAAAAAAAGTCATGGTCACTGTTTGGTGGTCTGCTACTGGTCTGATCCACTACAGCTTTCTGAATCCTGGTGAAATCATTACATCTGAGAAGTATGCTCGGCAAATTGACGTGATGCACTCAAAACGGCAACTCCTGCAGCTGACATTCGTCAGCAGAAAGGGCCTAGTTCTTTTCCATGACAACACTTGACCACACATTGCTCAACCAGTTGCTTCAAAAACTGAATGAATTGGCTACAAAGTTTTGCTGCATCTGCCGTATTCACCTGACCTCTCACCAACTCATTCAAGCATCTCCAAAACTGTTTGCAGGGAGAATGCTTCCCTAACCAGCAGGAGGAAGACAGTGCTTTCCAAGAGTTCTCAAATCCTGAAGCACAAATTTTTGTGTTATAGGAAAAAACAAACATTTTTCATTGGCAAAAGTGTGTTGATTTTAATGGTTCCTATTTTGATTAATGAAGATATATTTGAGCCTAGTTATAATGATTTAACATTCATGCTCTGAAACCACAATTACTTTTGTACCAACCTAATAGTATCTTGTTTCAAGTGTCATTTTTAGTAAAATGTGATTGTGGATAGAAAATAGTTAACTTATCTGCTTGCTCTTAATACAGTATTACTGACTTTGTTACTATCAGTGGAAATAGTTTAAATAATACATGCTAATTTTATCTTAGTACAAGTCTATGATAATGGTATGATTAAATGGCAATAGTGTAGTAAACATTTTGGACAGTTCTCTTTTTTAAATTATTTAATTGTATCATATTTAGTATTGTTAAAAATAATTGTTACTATCCATACCCTCATATAACTTTAGGATTTACAAGTCTTAGGAAAGACCTGTCAAGGTATTTTATGTTTTATAAAGTATATTTGTGATGCATACTTATCAAAGTTATTTTATATTTTAAGTAAATCATAAAAATTGTTTCTCTTCTTTTTTTCTAGCATATTTATGCTTCATTTCAAAGCTACAGTTGATATTATAAATAATCTTAAGGTTTTTCAAATAGTTATATAGTGCCTTCAATACATGGTGAGGCCCAGAACCCTGAATAAGTCAACAAAATGTATTCAGACTTAAGTGGGAGCAATAGTGGAGTACTTCTTGGCTGAAGTTCGCATGAGAAAATTGGATTCTAAACTTGTTAATGATTCCACAGTAATGTCATAAACAAGACACAGATATGTCACGTATTTTAGATTAGCAGCAAATGTAAGGTCCTTTTTTTATGCTGTTACAAATTAGATTTTTCTTTCTTCCCTTGAGAAGCCAAACTGAACAAAAGAATCCTCTACAAGAGAGAATTGCTGAACACCAAGGCCGTGTTTTTGAAAACTAAATATAAGGAGAATAGAAAGAAACATATGCTTGGCTTTCTGAATCAATTAGCAGTGAAATCCTTTTATACCATTCAGATTAGAGGCCCCAAAGTCAAGGTTTGCTTTCCCAGCATTCATTGATTTTAATAAACTTAGCCTTGAATATCTATGAAAGATTTATTTTCACAAACTCTAATTTTCAAACAAAGATAAAAATCTTCATTTCTTAAAAGTTGACAGAAAATCAGTACTCATGTTACTCCTAAAGCAGCCATAAGACAGCTAAGTTCATTAGAAATTGGCAGCAGGTTCAAGGCTAGATCACAACTGGCCAGTATGTCTTACACAGTGAAAAATATATAAGCCACTCATATATTTCTGTGTACACCCATGTACTCCATTCGAGCAAGAAATTAGAAATTTGTATGTGTGAATGTAAAACATTACTACTACTTTTGGAGGCAGATAAGAAAGGTGTGGGTGCATATAGAATACACTATATATTAAATAAGGCCATACATATCCAGTATATAATTGAGAAAATAAAATACAATATAATTTTAAAGACTGCTAAATGCTTTATGGAAAGCCAATCAGAACTATTCCCTCTGTTCTTGAGTATACCTGTCCAAATAGAAAGCTAAGTTTTATTGGTGGACAAGAAGTATTTCAAGGGCTTTTGGAAAGATCATTTATTCTGGAGCTATTACATAAAATATTGGTGAGCTACTAGTTTATATCAATATTTATGCAATTAAATAAAATCCTCTATATCTTGCTTTCTTGCTCTGGATACTTATATAAAGATCATGCTTTATAGAAAAAATAATTGCGTTTGAAAAGTTTCAGCATTGCCAGTGTTCTGCGTTAGTTTTATTTTGCCATCATTTGCAAATGACCCAGTTACTTCAGTATTGTTTTTCCATAGTTATGCTGATAACATAGAATTGGGGAAATGTTGGGCACTTTAGTAATTTGTGGATTAAGTATTTCGTTTTCACAAGGTTAAGAAGGTAAAAATCTACTTATTATAGAATGCCAAAGTAATATATGGTTATTATGTTATTTGCTCAGTTTTGTTCAACTGTGACCCTGTATATAGACTGTAGCCTGCCAGGCTCCCTGTACATAGACTGTAGCCTGCCAGGCTCCTCTGTCCATGGGATTTCCCAGGCATGGATACTGGAGTGGGTTGCCATTTCCTTCTACCCAAGATGGATATAAAAGAGGATTCATACTTATTTGTTTGCTTCTATATTTTACATGTCACCTTTTACGTTTTTAACTGGTTTCCACTGTAGTTTGAGAAAAAACATTTCCTACTGCAAAAATTTATTTTTCTGTTTTAAGCAATTTGTACAGTATAATAATTGAAAGAATGATTCTTGGTCTAAAATTCTCTGCCTCAGGACTGAATATCTGTAATCTCCCCATAGTATAAATTCTTTCAAATAGAATTGTTGGATTAATACATTTTGATAGACAATTTTTGCCAGACTCTCCTCTGCACTAATTTTGTACTCCTATGGCAGATCCTTTGAATTTTTTCTTGTGAAGGACATTTAAATAAAAATTGTGGCCACAAGAATAATGATTGCACTCGAGTCTTTATAAATACACAGCAGCAAATGCAGCTCTCTTGCTACACGTTCTCATCAAGTTTTATAAACTTTGCTTATTTGATAAGTGAACAATGCCATTTCTTTCATTCTGAGTAAATCACTTCAGGTGTCTATTCTGAAAAAGCTTTATGTACTTTGTTCATTTGCATATGAACAGCTTTTGTGGAAATCATTTGCAGTGTCTTATCTGAAAAAGAATTTTCAAACATATAAACTACTATTTTAAAACAGATCACATGATAACATTTCAGAGTTTGACTTTTTCCTCAAATACATAAAAGTATAATTCATTATCAGTGTATCAGAGCCTAATACTTAGTAGTTGTTAGGTAATAAAACTGAGTAAGACTCTGAAAACAAAGAAATATTTATTAAAAATAATTAGATCTCAGTTGTTATTAATGTGAATTAAAGAACCAAGGAAACTGAAGAAACAGACTTCATTAATCCCCAATCTATTTTAAGTATCTAGAACATAAATAAACATGATTATTTTGTTGAGTAGAATATAACTGTATAATTCATGAATGTTTAAAAAAAAGGTAGAGGATGTCCCTCTTTTTCTGTGCTATTTTGTGTGGTACCATAAATATTCATGGATAGTGAGTATTAGTTTAGGTTATCTGTGTGAATATAAATTTTCATATAACTGGTCACTCAGTGTTCATTGGATCATGCTTTTGAATTTGAATTCACTAGTGTCTCAGATGTGCTATGGATCTGACCCAACTCATGAATATTTACACACACAACTGATCTTTCTGAAGGTAATCACATCCATAAAGATGGGAAACTTGTTAGTTTCCAATAATGAGAAATGCATTAGGATGCTGGTCCCAGAACAATTTGCAGTATGCTTGTTTTCATTTTTTGGGTGAATGATAAACCTTAAAATACAAACACATATGCTGTTCATCTTTCTTGAAAGAAGGTCTTTGTTCTTTTATCTTCAAAACATCTTGCATATGTTTTAACCATGATTGTATTTGGTTCTTTTACTTACTGTGGTCACAGAAATGAATGGAAAAAAGTTAAGTAGTATTTATAGTCATTATCCCAAGCTAATGTCCATTATTTACGTTTGGACATATATTCTCAAATGCAAGCTTTCCAATCTGCTAATTTGCTAAAGGCATGGTGCATATTTTACATATATTAAGACCTTCCAAGAAAGATGAGATTATCTTGTATGTCATCTTTTTTGTGCAAAGGGAAAATAATATTCCAAGCTGATTAAATTTTTATCATGTTAGACATAGAATGCTATGATCATGGAGAGCCATAAATATAAACTATATTTAGCCCATGTTATATCCTACATTATAATTGTTTGTCTTTCATTATAATGACTGGCATATGTTTGTGATACCTATGCAGGATCAGTCAGTTGGTATAAGTAGGTATCAAAATCAATGACCTGTCCCTTGTTAGCACCACACTCTAATTGTTAGTTGAACTAACCAGAAAAAAGAAAATTATTGTTCATAAAGCTAGTGATAATGTATCAGCTACATCTTACTTCTGTTACTGATGTTGTCAAGCCTCTGAATGAGTTTTTCTTTATCAACATGTATGCATTTTTGTTGTTACAGAAATATAGTTAATAAGCTATGCTCAATGACAGACATCTATTTTTTTTTAACTCAAGTAACAGATCAGGCCACGTTAGTATATCTCAGAGAATCATCAATAGTTGAGGAAAGTAGTCATCAAACTGTGTCCTAAGGTGTCCTGTAATTTTCTTCAGAACTGCCTCAATTGGAGGAATACTTCCCACCACCTCTCAGCCAGCAGAGCTTGACAGTTGCCTGTTTTATGTGTTACAGTGGTTCTCAGCAGAAAGTAATTTTGCTCCCCAGGACTTATGTGATGATGTCTAAAGACAGTTTTGCATATCACAACCGGAAACATGGTACTGACATCTAGGGTGTAGAGGCCAGAGATGCTTGTAAACATCTACAAAGCACAAAACAACTCCCACTACGAAAAAGTCACCCAGCCCCTAAATGTCAATAGGGCCACCATCATATAAACATTTGTTTGAAGAAAGGATTCCATGTCTAAACTTTTTGATTACCACCAGATCAGAGTGCTTTTATAGATAAAGCAATGAAATATACATAATATTACTGTGCACATATATGAAAACAGGTTCAGTTACCAATTAAAAATTTGAATTGATTGATTTTTCCATTCTTTCACTTTTGGCAGCAACAATTGTATTAAACGAACTCAACTGGACAAGTGCCTTAGATGAAGTTTTCAAGAAAAATCGAGAAGAAGATCCTTCATTGTTGTGGCAGGTGTTTGGTAGTGCCACAGGCCTGGCCCGATATTATCCAGGTAAGTACTTGGTGATTCAATAGGTATCAAGGAAAATTGTAAATACTAGACTTAGTTTTTCTTGAGAACACTGTTACCTTCTCCTATTTGGTAAAAGATGGTTATCACATGGCTTTTGTAAGAAAAGACATTTCTCCTTACATGGCTCTTTAACTACCAAAATCACTTTAAGTCAACATACCTGAGAAGCAGCTGGAACCATTGTTAGGTGAAATCAGGCTGCGCTGCCATTGAGACTGTGAGCAGGTGTCTGTGGACCTGGAGCAGGAGGTTGTCATGAGTCTTAAAATAGTTCTAAGACTCCAACTGCATAGCATGGACCAAGTTATGAATCACATTAGGGAACTGAATAGAAATTTTAGAAACTAATTGAAAGATCTCTTTCCAGATTTTAAGTCTGTGTGTTTATATGAAAAGTACTGATGCTTTTCTTTAATCAGTGAATGTGGATTTGTTAAAATGAGAAGATGAATATATTTTACAAATTAACGTGAATAAATCCTTGTGTAATGTCCATTATTCTTATATAAAAGTTTAAGAGGAAATAATTTATAATGAAAATGAAAGACTAATCACTAGTACATACTGAGAATCTATTGAAAAGACTTTAAGTGAAATGTCTGTTGGTATTTTTAACTTTTCCACCTTTCCAAGCAAGCTGACAAGCATAAACGCATTTTCTTTCTCAAAGTGTGACTGAGTTATGGGATACATACTAGGTCATTAGGCTTTAAAAAACACAGCATATATGAGAGTTTATTTAGTCTTGCATTTTTTAAACATTTAACATTAGAATTGTTAACAATAAAAAGTCACAACAGTGAAACGGGGCTGAAATAGAAATTAGATAATATGTCTTTGTGAATAAAAGTATGTGGGCATCATCAAACTAAATAGCTCTAAAATTAGGTAAAGATAAATAACTTATTGCAATAAGTGCCAGATAGTAAGATCATTGACCATTACTGTTTGCAGAAATCCAGTGGGCTAGGAAAGGCGTACTGGTATTTCATTGTTGAAAAAAATTCATGCATTACTGAAATGTAAACAATATCAGATGTCAGGGAGATATCACATAGCTTGCTAAAACAGATGAATTTTCTACTTGGAAATACTGTTCAGTATAATACAAAACTTCTTCTAAAATACTCTTACGTTACTAATATGTTCCATATCATATATGAGGAATTTGAAAACTTTCATATGTAATATAAAGAAAAATGCATTTATTGCTCATGTACATAGTAAACCTAATATAATAAACCTTAATATTATGGCAGGTCTTATAAAAGTACATTTATAATTATAATTAGTATACAATAACACTAGTACATGAATATAATTATTTATATTTATCAATAACTTACAGCATTATGTAGCTTTAATATGTATTAACGCAATACAAAATCCCATTTATGAGCAGCTGAGGATAGGAGGAAAAAGATAAGTAAGAGAAAATATGATAATAATGAACAACCTAGAGCCCAGAACTGCAGGGAAGTTGGTAATGCTGCAAAAGAAAGAACACACATTATTATAAGAGAGAAATAGGGTGGAAGGAAAGATTGTATAAGAAAGGGAGAGATAACATTGGGGTCAAGAGGTAGGAGGAAAGACAGATCCTAGTATGTGCATTTTTCCAAGATGAGTCTTTTTACAAGTAGTTAACTTTTAAGCATACCAATAAATCACCAATAAATTTTCTTTTGAATGCTAATTGAGGGATTATGGCTTTAATTTTTTTTTTTTTAATCCTAATCATATACTTCCTAACATGTTGACATTTGTCCACTTTTATCTTGGAAACACTCCATAAAGATTTAGTTTAGCTGAATCCATATGGTCCCCCCAGAACGTTAGTTGTGGAAGCAACCCTCGGCTTTCCTATTATACCATGTCTTTTAAGATTTGACTCAACAAATAGTCTCTGAGTCTCATAATGGCTCTCTTGATTGCTATGGAATACACTCAGTGAAATTTCATTGAGTTTATTTATTGAGTCTGTTGCTGAGGTGCTTTTTTACTTAAAAAATTTTTTTGACATATGAAAAGCTGTACATAGTTAACATATGTAACTGGGTGAATTTGGAGATAAGTATACATTGGTTGGTGATACCATCACCACAATCAGTGTCATCAACCTATTTATCATCTGGAAAAGTTTCCTCCTACTCTCTTATTTATTATTATATTTTGTGTTATAAAAACACTTAATATAAGATCTAGCCTGTATGGAGGGAGGAATGAACAGCCAAGATGACTGTTCTCTTGTTCTCTATCCATCCCCACTCAACTAGTCCCTGCTTCAGCTACAATCTATTCACCTGACTAACCTTCACTCTTAATAACATGTAGAACCTAATCAATAAATGCCTATATACTTGCTCCCAGCCCCAGCTTGTGATCATTCTAAGCTTCATATCAGAACATCACTACCTGAGAGCTTATCAAAGCGCAGTGAGGGGCATGCTCTCTGCTGCTTTCACTGGTAACCTATGAGCTAAGCTGAGATCAGTGTCAATTCTCCCTATAACTGGAAACTTCCCCTCCTTCCTTCCCTCATTCCCTCCCCACTCTCCACTTCCAGCTAAGAGTGGGCTATATTTCTGCCTACCAGCAGCCACACATGGTGGAGTATTGCTTCAGGACCTTGCTTTAGACCCATAAGATCCCCCAGTCCTTTAAACCATTGATGTCTCTGTCACTATCTCCAGGCTCTTTAGCCTTAAAGCTGCAGGCCTGTGGAACACAGCCCAACATACCCTGTTAGCAGAGTTTTAAGTGTACAATACCGTATTGTTACCTTCCGGTTCTGTGCTATACAGAAGATCTTTAGGGCTTACTGGCTTTGTATAATGGAAACTTTGTACTCTTTAACTGATACTTCCCCACTTTGTACTTTCCCCTGGCAACCACCATTCTACTTTCTTTCTATAAGTTTGATTATTTTAGATTCCTCATGTAAGCGATATCCTATTATCAGGGGTGAGTGTAATTTCCTCGGTTCTGTCTCACTGCAGCAAAAATTTGAAATGACGGACCAGTGTTACCTCTCTGTTACAGCTTGGTTTTATTTGGCAAGCAAAGGAAAATACATTCCCAAGGCATGAGGGTGGTTGACCCAAAAGAAGAGGGGGCTCAATCTTGGCTCCTCTTTTTATGTGGTTTTTCTCCTCCCCCTGAGCCTGCCCTGTGTAAATTGGGCTAGCCAGGAGGGCTATTTGTTTCACCTGAGGTTCTCAGTCTGGTCCTGGGATTTTCTTTTGTTCCATTTTTGTGGGCTTTTCCTTTCTTTTTCTTTTAGCCACCACCATTTTGGACTCCTTTTACCTCTTCTAACTACCTAACCATACAGTGCTTGTCCTTCTGTACCTGCTTATTTTGTTTAGCGTAACATCCCTCAGGTTCATTCATGTTGTCACAAATGGCAGGATTTTTGTCTTTTTTAAGGCTTAATGAGTTGCTCTTCATGATAACAATGTTCTAATAGAATCAAATGTCTTTAGCAAAGACACTAAGACATTATTATAATTTAAAAGTGGACCTCTATATTTCTGCGTATGCTAAGGCATGCTTTCAACACATTTTACATGTCTCTCAGGTTGAAAGAGTTTTTAAAATGAAGGATTTTTAAAAATTTCTCTGTAAGCCATACTTTCCTCTCTGATTTTAGTCTTTCCATTTTGATACTGAACGAAATAATTTGGAACAGCTCATCCCTGATTACTGTCGATTAAAGCAAAGGTCAAAATAGCCTTTAATTATTTTTAATTATCTTACTTGTGAGTTGAAATAGAATAGCTATTACCTAATTGGATTTTACATGGCAAGATTTGGACCTCAGGCTAGGATCTCCCTTCTAACTGTGAAAAACTAGATGGGTCTTCTAAATTTTCTGAGCCTTAGTCATCAAATCTAAAAATAAATATGAGCACTAACATTTCAATTTTAGAGTTCTCTGATGGCCTAGTGGTTAGGACACTGAGCCGCTGGATAGCCCAGGTTTGACCCCTGGTTGGGGAACTGAAATCTTGGGGCTTTCTAGGTGGCTCAGTGGTAAAGAATCTGCCTTCTAATGCAGGAGACACAGGTTCAATCCCTGGGTTGGGAAGATCCCCTGGAGAAGGAAATGGCAACCCACTCCAGTAATTTTGCCTGGGAAATCCTATGGATAGAGGAACCTGGTGAGCTACAGTTCATGGGGCCATGGAAGTCAAACATGAATTGGTGACTAAAGAACAACAACAACAAATGTTTCAATTTATCCCCTGAAAGTTGTGATCGATGAGATAATATAATGAAAAGTACTTACAATAACTCTACATGGTGGTGTTGGTCAGAAGATGTAGGTTTTAACCTATGACCTTAGTTAAGTCACTTCTTAAGAATGCCCAGTTAAATTTCAATTTCAGATAACAAAGGATATTTCAGTCTAAGTATATGATGTTTGAGAAATATTTACTCTTACAAAGTATTAAGTATTTACTCTAAAAAATTATTTTTTAATTAAAATTGAAATTTAATTGGATGTCCTTAATTTCCTTTTCCTAAATGTATTAATCCTATCTCTCTGGCACTGAGTTTATGAAAAAATATGAGAAATAAACTTTCCTATTACCTCATGACATTGTGAGAATCTAAGAATCTATTTCATGTATTAATATAAATGCAGAATTTGTTTTTTTTTTCTTTTTTTAATTCTACAAGCTACCTTTAAAGCCTTTTTGCCGTATTATTGTAAATAAGTTTTTTTGTGGAAACTAGAATCCTCTAACTCACAATATAGGGTCTAAAATAAAATGTATTCTTGTGAAATATTAAGATGCTACTTAAAGCAGAGCTAATAGAGTGCATGGGTTAACCAGGTATATAGCCTGATAGCCAGTGTTTAAGTCTTACTGCCATATCTTGATATCATGATACCCTTTGGGAAATATTCACAGACTTGAGCTGTCAAACAAAAAGGATAAAGTAGAATTAAGAGGAGGAAAAAATTAAATGCTTCTTATTTGCTAAGACATTTAGGAAAAAGCCCGTGATGATTAGCCACTCTGCTGATTTCCGTTTTTCAGGTTATTTAAACGGCATGGAGGCACTAGGGCTCCAGAGCTGACATAATATAAGGGCACCTCGACAGAGCTGATTCTGAGTAGCAGTTTGATATGAGTGGAGATTGATTTGACCTCTTATATCTGCCCTTAGATTGAATATCAGTAATGTGTCTGTTTTCTAATTTTGGTTGATATGTATGGAAATAAAGTATAAAAATGGTTGCTGTGTCTTTTTTTTTTCTTTTTTCCCTTTTTCTCCTTCTTTTCCTCTTCTCCACCTCTCCTTTTTCTCCTCTCTCCTCTCCAACTTAGCAGGTAGGTAGGCTGTGCAGTAATAGAAGGAGGATCATTGTATTGAGAGGAGTTCTTGATTCATATTAAAAATTTCATGGCTAAGTCATATCTCTGAACCTATTTCTTAACCAGTAACTTGGGATGATTGAAGAAGGTGATCTCCAATGCAGGCACTGCCTTTATTTACTTATGCATTTAGACCTCATTTGCTACACCACAGTTCTTGTTTTGTAGTATAAACTAGAGGGACTTGGCCTAGTCATACAGCATGTCATGGCAGAGTTGAAGCTGGAACACATATCTGATGACGTCTTGTTGAATATGCTGACTGGACAATCAGTTTAATATGAGTGCTTTCTCAATTCCTGGGTTTGGAAGATCCCCTGGAGAAGGGAAAGGCTACCACTCCAGTATTATGACCTGGTGAATTCCGTGGACTACAGTCCATGGGGTTGCAAAGAAGCAGACATGACTGAGCGACTGTCACTTCACTTCCTTTAGAAGCCCTTAATTGATTTGTATAAATTAACCTTAATGTTATTAAAACTGGTTTCAAGAGCTATCAACTGTTTGAATTTTTATGCATCATAAAAACTGTAGGTATTGACAACACATTTCATCTATTAGTGTCTCTTGAAATTGTACGAATTACTGCAATAATTGGGACTGTAATTAGAAGTTACTGGCTTGTCAGAATGCCAATATAGATAGCACTTATTCTTTTTAGGTAATTAGTTCCACTTATAAAAAAAGGAAAAAACTTAAATCTCTTAAACTTCATGTTACATTTTTAGTTAATCATTTAATTAAATGTCTTATTAAACATTTGTTCTTTCTTCATCCTCTTTCATTTGTTTATTTTAAAAACATAGGTTTATAGAACAGGAACCTAGTATATGTTGTTCAGTTCAGTTCAGTTGAATTAATGTTAAATATTCCTTATGGAGACACTTCCTTGTTCTTGGATCTGCTAGGATTTTGCTAAAATAAAATGTGAAGAAACCTGTGTGCAGAGTATGTAGAGGGACATATTTTTGCCATATGTATAGCCAGTTATTAAGCTGCTTAACTCTGTTTGAAAAATGCCTTTAAAATGTTTCAAATAACAGATGACAGGGCAATCCAAAGAATACTTTTTTCAGTTGTTTATAAAGGGAGCATTTGCTAGATTTCTGGTTAATTTGAAGAAAACACAATAGCAATGGAGCCTCAGCATTTTGAGGTATTTATAAAAGAATAACTGCTTTCAGTGACCAGTTATCTTTAAAAAAAAAGCCTGATTTTTTTACTTTGATATTTGTGAATGGATATGAAGTTTAACTGTAAATATGTTTAATTATATTTGTTGACTGCTGTCTGAATATACTTTTAAGTTGAAATGATTACCTTATTGCTTTTTTATACTAATAATGATTAGAGTCCAATGCATCAGTTAGGAATAAAACTAGCTACCAGTTACAGGAAATCCAAAACAATGGTGATTTCAACACTATAAAGATTTATTTCTTACTCAGTCAAAGAGTATCAGTTACAGACACCAGGGATGATAATGAAGCTTCACATACAAGGGTTTACACTCCTGACTTAGTTCTCTGACATTCTCTGAGTATATATTCTGCAGTGTCCACCATTGTTACTTGTGTTTTTTTCTTAAGGGACAAAGAATAGTATTTCCTCTTTTTAAGGCACTTTCTGGAAATCACACAAAACCTTTCCTCTTATGCAACGTTGGCCAGAGTTTAGTGGTCTCATGATCATAGTTTACCTTCAATTTATATTCTAAATTATACAGTTTGCTCTTCTATATACCATTGATCAGTTGTATTACTTGCAAAAATATCATATATATATATACATATACAAATGCATGCACATACACACAAAATTATTATTAATTATTGAATAATTGATAATAATTATTAATTAATAATTATTGAAATTCTCACATGATCCCAATTTGTAGAGGTAATTCTGTAACCTTATTTTTGTTTCCTTTTATATGACCCTATCTCTTACCTGAGTCTGTCTTATTTTTCACATATTTGGCTGGAAGAGTTGTTAACTTTATAGTCAACTATGGGTCCATTCATTTCACAAGTGAGAGCAGTTAGGCAAGATCCTGATATGAAAATGGGATGTGCTCATAATTTGATGAAAGATAAAATTGTATGTAAAATGTGTGCATCTGTCTGTGTCTGTGCTAAGTCACTTTAGTCGTGTCCGGCTCAATGCGACCCTATGGACTGTAGCCCACCAGGCTCCTCTGTCCATGGGCTTCTCCAGGCAAGAATACTGGAGTGGGTTGCCATTTCCTCCTCCAGGGGATCTTCCAGACCCAGGAAAAATTAAACTTCCTCTTTTAGGTCTCCTGCATGGGCAGGTGGGTTCTTTACCATTATCACCACCTGGAAGCCCTAAATATGTGCATAAGTATTGTTAGAAATCTTTAGCTCTTTTTAAGTTCTAAGGTAGCTCATTTTATTCCTTTTTCTTTGATACATTGCTAAATTTGCTATCCATTTTTAGATACATAGAACCATCTTTGATGTGCAGCTGTTGTTGTGTTCAGTATATATTTTTTTTTCTTTTTTTTTTCAGTATATTTTATTAAGAAAAATTTAAAACACTTTTGTCAAAATTCAGACAACTTTTTAAGCACTTCTCTCAGATATACCAAATATAAAATTTATAAGAAATACATCCTTTAGCCCTGTTTTCTAAAAAGATTATTGAGTTATAAAAATAAGACTCTTGTTCCTATGGAATCACAATTAATTTTTTTAGCTGTATCACTATTATCACCTAACTGGATTTATTTGCTTACAAAAGTAGAAACTTTTTTCTCTGACAGAGTTCAATTTTCTTATGTCTAGCATACATCTGAAATTAATTTCCAGTAAAATTCTCTTCATGTTTGACTTAATAGAACTTGTGTGCAAGTTTATTTTTGCACTACAACTAATAATAACATATGGACCATCTAAATCATTAAGTCTTTGTGTACTATTTACTTTATTGAATATTTCATTTAATCTCACAGCTTGTCGTTGTTATCTGCTGCTGCTTCTGACAAATAATCCTTGTTAAATGGAAATATTTTACATGGGCTGTCTGATCTAAGCGGAATTACCAGCAAATTGCTTTGTAACAAGTGCTTTAATTTTTAAAACTTATGATGATTTATCCTTGGCTGTAATACCTTATATCTGTATGAGTTTCCAATCTTTATTTATCTATAAGTTAGAAAAGTGTTCTGACATACGACCATACAGATGTCAAAGGCACTCTCAAACCAATACAATACTATGATTGAACATCAACTCTCATTTCTTAGAAACAGTATTAAAATCTTTTAAGAATTTGGTTAAATATGTCAATATACTCAAGTGTAAGTTGGAAGGAAGAAAACATAAGAACTAGCAAAACTGCCATTTCTGAAGGAACTGAGGTTCCTAAAGATTCAGGTACCAATGGGAGAGAATTTTGCTCTGAAGAAGCTCACAGGTAGATGAGACAGGAAATGCCTTAAACACATTAACATGCAATGCAAAGAGACATCTAGTATATTTATTAAAAAGTTATCTGGAGTTAACTTAGGTTATCACTTCTCTAGTAAAATGCAGCTGTCTGAGATTGTTCACTTAATGACATCTGGCTCAATGTGGCTTCAGGCCATCCAAAGAATCTAACCTAATCTACATTTTTAGTTTTACCTCTTACTGCACAGTTAAACCTTCTCCATGTACTCCAAATTGTTTCTCCCCCTCTTTAGTATTTATTTGGTTTTATTTTCTACAACCTGCCTCATTGTTCCTATCCTATATGCTTTGATCCCAGAGCCCCATTTCTAGTCATATACAACTTATCCATAATTCCAAATAGAATACATTTGGCTTTCCCCAGAGCAGTCTTTCTTTGTCTTGTTCTCTCAGAAAACTTGGTTTTTTAATCTAGATTACAACAGCTATCAAATTTTATCTTTCTTCAGAATTTGTTTGCATATGCCCTTTTAAAAAAAGCATGGCAGTGTAAGTAACTGCAGGTAAACTCTGTGTGTGTGTGTGTATGTGAGAGAGAAAGAAAGAGAGAAAGAAAGAGAGATCCAGGCAATAGAATGACAGTTGGCTTTTGCAGGCATTTTTTAGTATGAGAAAACTTACTTTTTTTGCCATGAGACTAAAAATATGAAGTCTTTTTGAATTTTAAAAATGCATTTTAACTTGTTAATTGAACATGCAATTAGATCCCATTCAAAATGGTGTTTTTACCAGAGAATCAGCCCTCAGTTCATCATTTTGTACTTTGTTACTTCCTAGCAGAAAAGAAAAACTCATACTCTTATTTTTAACCATATTTACTAGAAAAGGGCTCAACAGTGTGCATACTTTCTCAAGAATATTTCAGTATTCTGTGTTAACATATAGGTAAACACTTTAAATCAATGGTTTGATCACTGACATAGCACACACTAAATGTCATGTAAAGTAGAAATGCCATCAGGTATATTTAGTCAAAGATATACCCACAGTTCATTTTTTATTCAGATAAAAAAACAAGTGATCATTATCACCATTAATGATGGCCTTCAGAAATGAGATGCCCACATTGTAGGCTATAATTTCTACCTCTTTTTCCTGCCATTCCAAAATCTTATTGGAAGCAAAAGGGACTTTCAAAATAAGCAATATTTCACTTTTTGCAAGGTTTGTAGAAACTCTGATTTTCTTTTGCGCAGCATTCATTGAACCTCATTATGAAACTGATTATTCCAGGGAATTACAATGTATGGTTATTATCTTTTTTTACTATTTGACCTTCCTTCTTTCTGAGCCTATATAAATAATGTACCATATAAGTACCACAATGGGATTTTACAATCAGCTAATTAGTATCACAGACGAAAGTACATTATTTAATTTTAACATAATGTAAACATCTTAAAATAGCCAACGGTTATTTCCCTCTGGTAAATATCTCTACAGACTTCTATGGGAACAATATTAATGCTTTTAAATAGAAGCCATCTAAAGTCATAAAACATGTTACAATTTAATGTCTGACTCCTATTGTAAATTATGACCCCTTTTTCTGTCTTTAAAGAAATAAATTTTATGGAACATTTTAATAAATATCACTGCCAAGTCACTTCAGTTGTGTCCAACTCTGTGCGACCCCCATCCCTGGGATTCTCCAGGCAAGAACACTGGAATGGGTTGCCATTTCCTTCTCCAATGCATAAAAGTGAAAAGTGAAAGTGAAGTTGCTCAGTCATATCCGACTCTTCGTGACCCCATGGACTGCAGCCCACCAGGCTCCTCCGTCCATGGGATTTTCCAGGCAAGAGTACTGGAGTGGATTGCCATTGCTTTCTCTGAATAAATATCACAGTTCTTTTCAATAGGCAGTTATACCAAAACCAGAAGTCCTGGGTGAATGTGCTCTGTAAAGAATTCAGAAATCTAATTTTTTAAATTAATTTAGTTTTTAATTTAAGGATAATTGATTTACAGAATTTTGTTGTTTTCTATCACACATCAACATAAATCAGCCATAGGGGACATATGTACAGCTATGGCAGAAATCTAATTTAAATATGACTTTCAAATTCCTGGGTTTTTTTTAACCATTTTCAAATACACTGGTTGATCACTTTCAACTCATGGTGATCACTTTTATTGTCAGTGGTAACCAATCCCACTTCTCTCTCCAAAATATTTGTATCAGTCTGAATCAGAAAAGAGATAATACAACATTTTAAACAGGGCTAGTTAATTTTTAATAAAGAATTATTAACTTTGGCAGGGATTAAAGAGGAATTGGCTAGAAGTAGGGATAAGTCTAAATAATACAGGAATTCCAGGTACAGTATTATATAACTAACCCCCGTAGGGCAGAAATAGGTAGCCAGAGAAGAGACTTTGGTCCCCGCGTGCCCCTGGATTGAGGTGCAGACCCTTTTACAGAGGACGTGGTTCTGGCCCATCAAACGGCAGAGAAGGTACTGCAGTGTCACAGAGTTCGCTGCAAGTTCACCCTCTGAGTTGCATGTGTCTCATCAGAGGCTCTCCAGAAAAAATATCCGAGGGTACTGCTGGAGAACCAGACAGCGCTCCATAAGCCTTGTTCTGGAGAAGCTACGCGTGAGCTCTGGAGAATATGTATTGCCCGAGCCACACCAGGAAAGCTGCACTTTACTGCCAGAGCCTTGGAGCAAACAAACCAGACCAGGATGTAGAAACCCTTGTCTCACGATGTCTTTTTTCATCATCTGCTGAGAAAGCTTAAATTGTCCTTGTTAGGTAAAAGAAAAATATTTAAGGGACCAAGAGACATTTTCATAAAACAAGATAAAAGAGTGAATTTGGAGTTAAGAGGGAATAAATGTACAACCAGCCCAGGATTTCACTGAAAGAAGAATGTGATAAATTTGAAGTTATTACAAAGACCCAGACTTGAGGAATTATGTAATAGTTGAATGTGAACTAAAATGTCTGCCTAGTGCTTGTTGCTAAATTCTAGAGCTACCACAAAAAGAAAAAAAGAAAAAAAAAAAGTCATAGTTTATCTCACTAACTCTTAAGTTTCTGCAGATGTAAATGAAAATAATAAAGTAAATTTGCCATTACAGTTGCATACTGTATCAGTACATATTGTTGGAAGAGTGCTATATTTAAGCTTAGCTGTTTCTTATAAATGTGATTAGTTATTTTAAATGAATAAATAAATCATTTTCTTATGTAGGTACTAATAAGAAAGCAATTTCACAGTCAAGGAGAAGCTCAGTAATAAATATTTTTGACAAATCCTAATTGGCCAAATTATCTTCGTCAGCTAATAAACATGATTCTCAGAAAAGTTCTACATAATTTTCATCATTTCGCAATAAAGGGCAAAATACATTTAGAGACGTACATCCTATGAATTATTATTGGGAATTTTCCCAAGAGTTACATGTCTAAGTGTGTTCAAGGAGAGGAGGACTTTGGCATAAAATTATCATCCAATTCATAAGCACTTTTTGTTCTCCATTGGGTCAAAGGGGTGTATGTGTATGTGTAAAGCTTTGTAAAGTATTTTAATTAAAGTAAGTTTAGAGTTAATTGGAATAGTATAAAATAATTACATTTTAAAAGCAGTTAAACATACTTTTTTATTTACTGCAAAATGATAAAGACTCTGAAACATCTTCTATTAGTTAATAGAAGACTCTTGAATCTGTACTTGAATTACTTCACATCATTCAAATAAATATCAGGAAAAGTTTTTTTTTCTGTGTAGTTATGTTAATTATAGTTTAATTTTTAAGTTATAATTTTAAATGAACTAGCCATTATCAAATATGCCACTGTAATGGCAGAAAGTGAAGAGGAACTAAAGAGTCTCTTGATGATGGTGGAAAAGATGGCTTAAAACTCAACATTCAAATGGCACCCAGTTCCATCACTTCATGGCAAATAGATGGGGAAAAAGTGAAGCAGTGACAGATTTTATTTTCTTGGGCTGAAAAATCACTGTTCAAAGTGACCTCAGGCATGAAATTAAAAGACACTTGATCCTTGGAAGGAAAGCTATGACAGACTTATACAGCGTATTAAAAAGCAGAGACATCACTTTGCTGACAGAAGTCCATATAGTCCATATAGTCATAGCTATAGTTTTTCCAGTAGTTATGTATGGATGAGAGAGTTGGACCATGAAAGATGAGCTCTGAAGAATTGATACTTTGGAACTGTGGTGCTGGAAAAGATTCTTGAGAATCCCTTGGACAGCAAGGAGATCAAACCAGTTAATCCTAAAGAAAATAATCCCTGAATATTCATTGGAAGGACTGGTGCTAAAGCTCCAATACTTTTGCCATCACATGTGAAGAACTGACTCATTCTAAAAGACCCTGATGCTGGGAAAGACTGAGGGCAGGAGAAGGGGGCAACAGAGGATGAGATGGCATCATCGACTCAATGGACATGAGTTTGAGAAAACTCAAGGACAGGGCAGTCTGGTGTGCCGCAGTCCATGAGGTCACAAAGAGTTGGACACAGCTGAGTGACTGAACAACAGAAAGTACTGAATCTGAAGTTCCAGTACTTTGGCTACCTGACTGGAAGAGCCGACTCATTATAGAAGACCCTGATGCTGGGAAAGATTGAGGGCAGGAGGAAAAGGGGGTGACAGAGAATGAGATGGTTGGATAACATCACTGACTCAATGGGCATGAGTTTGAGAAACTCTGGGAGACAGTAAAGGACCAGGAATCCTGGCATGCTGCAGTTCCTAGGGTCACAAAGAGTTGGACATGACTTAGTGACTGAACAACACAACAACAAGGTTAAAAAATTATGCTATTATGTGATAACAATCCAAGAAAAACAGTCTTTTTATAGACCAAGATAGTATAACATTGAATGAAAATAAAAGGATCAAATAATTTAAAGTACAGTTTTCCTTAGTGGCAAATACATTTTCTGTTCAATTTTTCTGTTAGTAGAGAGGAAAGAAAATGTATATTTTCTGGACACTTCGTGAAACATACTCGTGGGCACTCTGAACATCCCTATGCCTACAGGTTATTTCTGAAAAAATATGAAAAAAAAATTGACTTAAGGCACTTTGTTCTGTATTGCTATGTTGTTTTCCATTTAAAAAAGATAAAGATTAAAGGCATAAAACTCTGGTATCTCCCATTTTAACATTGCTCTGGATAAGTGGAATGTGTCCTTAGTGCTTTGTAACTTTTAAAAATATTACTTTCCTAGATAATACCTCATATTTTGGTTTTAATTCTCTATTTTAAAGTTAACTTCTCTTGTTCTTTCTAATTCTTTCTGTCTCTTTTTTTAAAGCTTCTCCATGGGTTGATAACAGTAGAACTCCAAACAAGATTGACCTTTATGATGTACGCAGGAGACCATGGTAAGAATGTTTGGGTAATATTGAAAAGATGAAAAAGACAAAATAGATTTTATTTCTTTTTCTTTTTTTTTGGTGTAAAAGTTGGAGGGACTCGTTCTATTATTAGTGTTAATACTGTCTGATTATTATAGAGATCTAGTGTTTTTTTTTTTCTTCTATACATTTGCATTTTCTATACACTTCTACTTTTAAAAATACTTAAAGTTAAATGAAAATGATGAGTTCAGTGGGCACTGGTCATGAATATTGTTGAACTGATTCATCAAATACATTTGAAGTGGACTCCTTTAAGTTTTTAGTTAATGTCATCTCTAAATCTCTTTTTGCTTTTAGGGATTTCTATTGAAATACTCCCACTTACTTGTAGTAGGATTCTAACAAAGTGTCCAGATAGAGTAGAAGGTAGTTTGCCTCTGGCAGTGAATTAATGAGAACTAGCCCCAAGGAAAGAGCTACCCCTAGTTATAGACATATTGCTTAGGTTTCATTTTTCCAAAAAGAAAGTTTAATTGTTCCTTCTAAAGAAACTCATTATCCTAATATATAAGTAGAAGAATACCAAAAAAGTCATAATTACCCTCATTGGGAAATAATTGTTAAACTTATGTATTTAATTGATTTTTTTAATGTATGTAATGTGTGGCTATATATTTTTTAGAGTATGCATGTTATTATACAGTATACTGCTTTGTAAGCTACTATTTCATATCAGTACCTTTGAGTACCTTTTCATAAGAAACACACAACATCATTTTAAAAGAATGACTAAATGGTAAGTTATTTTAAAAATCCTCTATTAATGGACATATAGGTTATTTCTCACTTTTTGTTAGGATTCAAACAAATTCTAAGATATATAATGGTTAATTCAAAGAAATATATTTAAAGCTTTTTAAATGCTCTGTTAAATGTCCTAGTAGCAATTTACATTAATACCAACCATGTATAATATTACCAGATGCTATTAATCCACATATTATTCTTGTTAATATTTCTCCAAGTTAGTGGCTCTGGAGCCATAGGTTGCTGAATGGAGGCAAACCCTCTGCCATCATGTGATTTAGGTTCAGGAACCAGTTGTTTTGGCAGAAAATTAGAAATTAGGTCCCAACCAAAGGAGACAGATGAAATTCTATCCTCTCATTTTCCCATGGAGACACATGCCAGGACCATTTGTCAAAATGCTAGACATGAACTAGATTTGCCTTTCATTGAAATAACCCAGCAACCCTGCCATTTTGCCTTCTGATAGAGAAGCAAACTTGAATGCAAGCTAAAAATTCTGTTCCATGACCATATCATCCTGAATAGTTACTAACTGTGCTGAATGTTGTCTGAAAGCTAATTGGCAAGCTATCTGGCAGGGTTCTGAGAAGCTAGATTTGGAGTGGTGGACAATAAGTAGAACCCTGAGTTCAGACCCAGGTCTTTTTGTTAGGGAAGGCAGGCCCTAGTTCCCATCAGTCCACAGCCAGGCACCATGAGCTTTGGGGATTATTCACCTTCAGTTAACTTTATGTCTGCAGTGACTAGGCTATTCTCCTGGAGTTTCTTTTCCTACACAGAGATTCTGAATCTTTAGGACTGGGGTTTAGCGTGACAATCAACATTTTGAACTGACTCTCCGGGTGACTTTTAGATACTGTAAAGTTTGAAAACCACTACTTGAAACTCTTAGAAATAACAATATATATTGCTCTGTTTCTAATTATTTTATTATCCCTTTCTATTTCCCTTTTATTGATACTGTTTTTTCACATTCCTAGACTACTAATTTATTTCTGTGGGAATTTTGTGTGTGTGTATTTAAATTAATGACATAATCTTATTATTCATTTTTATTATTCTTCCTTAAAATGAGTTTTGAAAACTGTGGTCAGCAAAATGGAATTTAGGATAACTTTTCTCCCCCCTTAGGGAAATACTCTTCCAGAAGTTAATTTCTTGTACTCCTAGTATTAAAGCACGTCTCTTATTCCTTTGTTATAAATACCTGTAAAACATATTTTAAATATTATACCTCTGGTATCTCTATTATGTTAAATATTGTGTTTTTAAGTTGATGTTGCATAATCATGAATTAAATAGTATTATCTACCCAGCTAGGAAGGACATAGGGCCATGCTTGGAAAATATCTCAGAGATCAGTAAATAGCAATTCAACAGATATCAGTGTTTGAGATTATACAAGAGAAAAAAAAATACTCATGTGTGTATTTGTTTCAGGTACATCCAAGGTGCTGCATCTCCTAAAGACATGCTTATTCTGGTTGATGTGTAAGTAGTTAAACATTACATTATTTTTTGTATACTGAGAACATAGGGAGGGTTTTCAGTAGCAGTAATAGTATGAGACTAGAAATAGGTGGGGAAGAAAAAAACAAAGAATAATTATTATGACTATGTTTATATCCAGACAAAGAAATCAAATTAAGACAGTAACAAAACAAACAAAAATTCTCTTGTTGAAAATGAGAGGAATCTTTGTCAGAATTGAAAATTATGACTTGTTTCTGAAGTCTAAGCTTTTTGAAAAATTATTAATTTGCTTCTAGTTTTTTGCTTGTTAAACAGTATTAAAGTACATGGTTGATAAAACCAATCAGTTTCTGCTACAAAAAATGTAGAATTGTTTAGATGGCACTTAGTCACTATTGATCCAAATATCTTTTAGGGATTGGTCACAAAATAGATTACTACTAGATATATTACACGTCCATACTGGAACTTTCTCAAGGGAAATGCTGAAATACAAGAAAAAAATTTATTAGTTTTTATATTGGTTATTTATTTGTCACATTGTTTCAAGTTAGGTATGTGTGTATAATCTTCCAATAAGATTAAAATTGAAATTTGAAACTGTAGAACATAGAGAAGACTATATCCTACTGTGAAGATTCAGTTTTTAAGAGCAATACTACAGAATTAAAAACATGAGGTATAAAAGTTGTATTTTTTTCCCTGAGAGAAAAAGATTATATCCTCATCTGTTCTTTACATCCCTGGTGGTACAGAAAGAATTTGCCTGCAGTGCAGGAGACTTGAGTTCAATCCCTGCGTCAGGAAGAGCCCCTGGAGAAGGGAATGGCAACCCACTCCAGTATTCTTGCCTGGAGAATTCCGTGGACAGAGGAGCCTGGCGGGTACAGTCCAGGGAGTCACAAAGATTCGGACGCGACTGAGCAACTGACACTTTGCCTTTCATCTGTTCTTTGCCACTGGAAGTAACAAAATTCCATGTTTTATAGGCAACTAAATTCATTTCACAGGATCTTGTCAGCATTTGAAAATTCCTCCATTATAACCTGAAGTAAACAAGTTTAAAATCTTATAATCTTGCCTGAGAAAGAGAAGATAAATGAAGCCAACAAATATAACTTAGATATTAAATCTCATTTCATTTGTTAAAATGAGTTTAAATTTCATCTTTTTAAGTTAAATTATTGTAGATTTTGTACATTTGCTAATCCTTGATAGTCTTCTGAAATATAAATCTAAATGGGAATGCAATATGTTGTAATCCTATTGGATATATGCTAATGTCCAGACATAATTTCTTATATTAAAATGTTTAGAATGCATAAGATATACTAAAGTTAAAAATAAATGTGCATGAGGTTGTAATGGCATTTTAAAAAATTATTTCAACAGAACTAAACTGAGAGTATCTTATATACAATGTGATGATATAGAGACCAAGATGATTCAAATGTATTAGTGAACTGAAACCATATTCACAAATAACTTAAAACAATTATAGAAAGTGCGAGATATAAAGTATGACACAGCACTGAAGGAATACATTGGCGAGAGAGCACATTTCAATTTGAATGTCAGGAAAGACTTCATTAAGGAGAGAAGATTAGAATTGAATCTGTATAGCTTAGATTTAACAAGGCAGGCATGGAAGGGAGAGAAAGAGAGTGGAATTTCAGCTGGGAGAATTGCTAGAAGCAAAGTGGCGCTGTTGGGAACGTCTAGAGGGACGATATAGAAGGTGGAGGTAGGAGAGAGAGAAGATGATGAAACTTTCTGAATGCAAGGCTTTCAAGATTCTTGGATATTTTGTAGTTTTAACTATTTTGTAGGTAGGGCTTCCTTGGTGGCTCAGTGGTAAAGAATCTGCCTGCTATCAGGAGACACAGATTCACTTCCTGGGTTGGGAAGAATCCCTAGAGAAGGAAATGGCAACCCACTCCAGTATTCTTGCCTGGGAGAGAATCTCTCCCATGTACAGAGATTCTGACAGGCTACAGTCCACGGGGTTGCAGAATTGCCGGATACGGCTTAGTGACTAAACAGCAACATTTTATAGGTAACAGAAGTGGACAAAGATATGCTGCCAGAATTTTCACCTGTTAGCATGGGACAGAGAAGGAACTAAGTGATGAATGGTTGTTATTCTGGCTCTGGATCTTGAGGTGGTAAGCACATAAGCTAGAATGGAAAGGGGATGGAGAGAATACTGTAAAGCAGAATGAATAAGAGAGATTGTCTGAGTGGGAAGAAAAGTTGAGAGGGAGAATGAAACTGAATGACTGAGATCTAGTGTGGTTGGTATCAAGGACATATGTAGGAAAGAAAAATAAGTTTTGGGACTAATGTGTCATTTTGGACATTGAACCCATAGTCATTTAACAAACAGCTAGAAAAAGCTGGGGAAAAGTTAGGAGCTACAAAAGTGAATACAAAAGATACAAAAGTGAAAGTTAATTGCCCAGTTGCTAGGAAAGATTGAAGGCAAAAGGAGAAGGGGGTGCAGAGGATGAGACGGTTAGATAGCATCACCAATTCAGTTGACATGAATTTGAGGAAACTCCAGGTAGAGAGTGAAAGATAGGGAAGCCTGGCATGCTGTAATCCATGGGGTCACAGAGTTGGACATGACTTAGTAAATGAACAACAGCAACAAATTGCCTGGAGATGAGCCACACAAATAGATGAGGTCATCCAGGATCATAAAATATGTAAAGACAAGATAAATGATGACTAAATCCCTGAGAATACTTTAGGAATAAAACAAAGCATTGTGTTTACAAATCTATTATCAAATTCTTATGCTGCTACTTGATAATTGTTTAATCAAGTCAAATAGTGGGCTCTTACGGCAATGACTGCATTATATTAACCTCTGTAGCCCTCACTTCTAACTTGGCTAATAGAGCTGATATTCAGTATATATTTCTAGAAAAAGTGAATATGCCATGAGTATCTGTGGTTTATTTAGATTATCACTTGAAATATAATTTTCATTATTGTAATTAGAGATAAATACATTCTGATGCTTATAGCAAAGAAAGAAAATTTCTTGTAATTTATTTCTAATTGCTATCAAAAGTAGGACTTTTTCTAGTACTGATATTTTAAAGACAAAATTATGTTCATATTATATAGTGTCAGTGCATAAGTTGCATTTTCTTAGGGTGTCTTATGTTGACTAAATGCATAGTCATTAACATGTGTGGGTCCGTTTTTTGTTTTAAAATAGGAGTGGGAGTGTTAGTGGATTGACACTTAAACTGATCCGAACATCTGTCTCTGAAATGTTGGAAACCCTCTCGGATGACGATTTTGTGAATGTAGCTTCAGTAAGTATATGATGATTGCATTTTTGTTGAGTTAAATCTGCAGTTTTTCTCTCTCTCTGATTTTAAGTGTCTGATTGTGTTTTGTCATAGATAGGGTGAGATATTTCTGGTCCTGTTACAAGACTGTCTTACGAAGCTGTTCTGTCTTGTTACTTACTCTCCTATACTTCCACACCAGGGTCCTTTCTCGGTGTTTGTACCCATGAGAGAAATGATTAAAGTAATGAATATGAAGGGAAAACATTATATACATATTCTCTTTGACTCAGAAGAGCTTAAAAAGCTGACACGCACCCCTGTACTCATTGATGTCATTGTAACTCCAAATAAATATTGACTTTGCAGTATAATTGTATGACTCTTTTCTGTTCATTATAATTCTCAACTTTCACACTGGACATATGTCCATAATGTAGTGTGTTTTTAAAGTTTATTTATTATTATTATTATTAACATGAGAACTAATAGATATTTGAATGTGCTTTCTTAAAAGTCTTATTTCCAGGAACCATTTTAGACCTTCCTCTCATAAGTAAAAAGCTTTGAATTCTGAAGCAAATAAAGCAGGACAGAATGAATGTTACTATATCTCATTTTAATTTATGAATTAAATTTGTATTTTGGCAGAAAATTTCATGACTGTGCACTGGTTGATTTAATTTCATGTTTGAAGTGGTTATATTCATAGAGATGAAAGTGAAAGAAGAAGTAATTGTGGTGAACTCATTTTGTATTTGGAGAAAGAAATGGCAATCCACTCCAGTACTCTTGCCTGGAAAATCCCATGGATGGAGGAGCCTAATAGACTGCAGTCCATGGGGTTGCTAAGAGTTGGACACAACTGGGCACCTTCACTTTCACTTTTCACTTTCATGCATTGGAGGAGGAAATGGCAACCCACTCCAGTGTTCTTGCCTGGAGAATCCCAGGGACGGGGGAACTGGATGGGCTGCCATCTATGGGGTCACACAGAGTCGGACATGACTGAAGTGACTTAGCAGCAGCAGCATTTTGTATTGAACATAAGAGAATGGCTCTGCCTCTGAAACCATGTGGGAGGAAGTTAAAGCAGGTGGCTTACAGTCAGTTTACTCCCTTCACTGGAAGGGCACCCACTGGAAGAAAAATGTAGTCAGAGGAACTGAGTTAATCTTGTCAACCAGAGCCTCAAGTAGTTAGATAAATTGTTTACTAAGGGGAAGACAAATTACTTTGAAAATGCTTTTAGCAGAATATCCCTACCTAAGGGTAACATAGGGCTTCCCTTGTGACTAAGCTGGTAAAGAATCTGCCTGCAATGTGGGAGACCTGGTTTCAATCCATAGATTGAGAAGATCCCCTGGAGAAGGGACAGGCTACCCACTCCAGTATTCTGGCCTGGGGAATTCCATGGATTGTGTAGTCTATGGGGTTGCAAAGAGTCGGACACAACTGAGAGACTTTCACACACAAGGGTAACATAAATAGAACTCAAGATCTGTGTGGCAAGATGGCTTTAAAATTACCTAGTCGGTAATATAACACTCTGGGTAATATACTGGAAATATTTCATGGTTTAAATACTCCCACTATACAAGGAACCCTGCACACCTCTTTTGAGACTTATTTCATCTGACCCCAGAGGAGTGTCTTCAATACAGTAAGGGAGGATCTGGTCTATTAGTTTTCTAAGGCTACTTAACCAGAATAACACAGAATGGGTGCCTTAAACTGAAGAAATTTTTCTCTCACAGTTCTGGAGGGTGGAAGTCCAAGATCATGGTGCCAGCAGGGTCAGTTTCTCCTGAGGCCACTTTCTTGGCTTGCAAACTGCTGCCCTCTTGCTGCCATTCGCTTTGGTCATCCCTCTGTGCAGACTGATTTCTCTTCTCCTTATGAGGACACCAGTGATATTGGTGTCATATGCTCTTACCCTGATGGTCTCATTTTTTTTTCCATGTGTCCCCTCCCTCTTTTTTAAAAATTTATTTGTTCTTTAACTTAAGGATGATTGCTTTACAGAATTTTGTTGTTTTCTCTCACCTCATAGAAAAAATTACCTATGTTTACTGTTACATTTTGGAGATAGTAGGGTTTAGGACTTCAACATAGGAATTTGAGGGGGAGACAGTTCAGCTCGTAACACCTAGGAACTGCCCTCTATGCCCAGTTCTTTCTATGTCTTATCTGAACATTTAGCGTCCTTTAGCTTATCCAAGAAAGTATTATTCATTCAGTCATGTCCAACTCTTTGAGACCCCATGGACTGTAGCCCGCTAGGGTCCTCTGTCCATAGAATTCTCCAGGCAAGAATACTGGATTGTATAGCGATTCCCTTCTCCAGACGACCTTCCCAATCTAGGAATCGAAACCAGGTTTCCTGCATTGTAGGCAGATTCTTTACCTTCTGAGCGACCAGGGAAACCCTAGCTTGTTTATATCCTTGATATTGTTAGTAAAGTTTGATACTGCATAAGAGCTCTGATTAATGTTAGTCTGATTTTATAAACTGGCTCTGGGTGTTAGCTCATAACATATTCAGCATTTGTGTACAAGTAAAATGTAATGATTGGTCTCTGAAATAAATTGATTAGAGAAGGTAATCAATTAGTTTAATTTGCACATAAACATCTTTATTACAACTGCATTGGAAAGATTGTTAACAAAATGTTATGTTTGGCATAGCAAAAGAGGAAATTGTAAAAACATTAAATTCAGTACAGATTTGGCATATCAAATGAAATTTATATAAAACCAGCTGACATTAAATATGATTAATGTCTTAATATGGCTTCTTCCTGATTCTTACTCATGGATTCCAGTGTAAATGGATTCTTTTGTGACATGATCCCAAGAAACACAACCAATTAAAGAAAGTGAGACAAGGAAGGAAGGAAACCAATTAAAGAAATTTAATTTAAAGGAACTCAATCCTACTGAGGAATTCTAGAAGCTTTGTAGTATATGAACTGCTATTCTGCCTCGAGGTCAAGTGAACTAGGGTTTTAGGTGTGTACCAGCATTCCATATGTGCGGAGATAATAGCCTCCAGTCTTAAGAGAGAGAACTGAAACAGAAAGTTGCAGGTGATGGTAGCTAGAAACCTGTCCAGAATCCACTGTATCCAGTTAATAATCCTTAAATGGTGTTTAACATGTCATTCAAGTCAACTGTTTCCTCATTGATTTTTTTTATATGATGATCTAGCCGTTAATGAAAGCAGGATCTTAAAGTCCCCTACTATTACTGTATTACAGTCATCTTTCCTTTTGTGTCTGTTGATATTTGCTTTATGTATTTAGGTGTTCCCATATTGTGTACATAGTTATTTACAAGTGCTATGTTCTCTTGTTGAATTGATCCTTTTACCATTTAAAAATTCCTGACAAGGTAACCATTGTTTTTTTATGAGTGGATACAGTCTTGTGCCAGGACGTCAGTGGACTTCATGCCATAGTTCAAAGTATAAACTGCATCTTGATGGACAGCATTTTAATTCAAAGACTGTAATCTCCAAGTTGGAGCTTTCACATATAAGAGACTATCCCAATGTTTTTCTTTTTTCAGACTGGCAATTCCCAAGTGATGCATTATATCATAGACCCAGTGGATTCTGTGGTCATTTGTTTGTTGTTGGACCTCCTTTACCATAAAATAGATTGCTTGATTTGAGGCGAGGTTATGCAACATTCTATAAAGATAACCCTTCATGGTAAATCAGACGGTTAAGAGGATTATTTTAGTGGATGACGAAGTGTAAACAGAAAGAGGAACGCTTAACTGAAAACTGTATCAATAACAAGTAAAACAAAATTGACCTTACCCCATTCCAGAAGGATAAATAAAGACTGGTTATAACCTATTTGATAGCAAGTCATTAAATGTCTTTTTGAAGAGTGATACTGTATTGAATTCTCAGCATTGGATAATTTCCAGTGGGTTGGCCATTCACCAGTGGCAATAGGTATACATGCTAGATGAGAAAGAGCCTATATTTTTAGGTCCCTCTCTCTACCTGGTTATTGCATTTATTTGTGGTTCCTACATACAAAGCCTGAATGACTTCCAGTGGACAAATCCTCCTATCCACCCCATTATTTAGTACCTCCTCTGTGATGAATGTTGTCCGGTGGTGATTGATTTCAAACAGACGTCTGCACATTTGATGCCTGCTCCCATAGATCCATCCTTATGCTTCTTCTCCAGAACTCTTTGTCTAGGGAAGGGCTTCCTGTCTTGTTTCTTCAAGGGCATTGGCCAACCAGCCAAGCCATTTGCCACTGTGCAAGAGTTCCCCTGTTTTCTTATCTCAAGCTGCTTATTCCTTCACAACAAGTTAATGCCCAGGTGGTTTTTGCCTCAAAATCCATCAACATCCATTCCCTGGCATGTTCTCCACATCTGCTGGAGAACATCTCCATCATCACTATCTGCTGATTCATATTAAACAAATATTGCATCTCTTTTGTTGCATATTCTCTTCTTCTGTTACCCTGGAGCAGAGACTATTTTTCCAGGTAAGCCATGTTGACACCTGGTCTATTTGTTGCCTAGAACCGTGAGGAAGATGAACTTAGATCTTGAGGATAGCAGGCTTCATCATGTATGGTCTCTAGCATGGAAAAACTACTACCTTCTATGGGGAAGAGGTATGCCTATTCAGAGGGCATAGGGGAACCTGGAAGTTCAGTGTTCTCAGTCCTATTCACTGGATGTCCCCATTCTCCTCTTAGAGTCCCATCCTGTGCCTATTGGTGTCCTCACCCTTGCATAGAATCCTCCCATGTCTGTGAATGTGGCCTCCTTTATAATTATGTCACTTTCAAAAGCAAATTCTGTGCCTCTTTCTAGCACATGTTGACCTGACATTAGGGGATTAGATTCTCTTTATTGGCTGCTATATGTCTTCTGGCTTTCACACGTTGACCTTAGTTGATAGTCAGCTGATCTGAGGTTATCACTTTTTTCAGTGATACTGGAGTGGGTTGCCATGCCCTCATCCAGGGGTTATTCCTGACCTATGGATTGAGTCCAAGTCTCTTATGTCTTCTGCATTGGCAGATGGGTTCTTTACCACAAGGGCCTCTTGGGAAGCCCTTAACAACAACTAACCAACCTCAAGTCCCTATGATTACTATTATCATATTTCTCAAATACTTGGTGCCTCTTTTGTGATCTGTATTGTGTTCTAGTCACTGCAGATGAAAGAACACCTCTGAGGGGTTTTACTCTATTTATCACTGATGCACAGCCAGTTACCAGTGGAATATTTGTTGCCACATGGCTGGTGAATTATTTAACTTTGGAATTAAAATTTGGATCATCCCATCCTGATGATCTGTTTCCTAAGATCTCTGCTAGTATCACTTTATATTGACTTTCCTTTGAAATAGTTCATGAGATAGGACTCAAGTACCAGTGGCTGGTATGGAAAGTAATTCTGGGAAAGATTTAGACAAATGTAAGAAGTAAAACCCAAAAAGAAGAGAACTAATACCCAATGGACTACCAAATAAGTTACCACTCAGTGAATAGAGCTAATCCTCGGAGATTCTGAGAACCAATGTAGATTGCATGAATTGAAATTATTCTTTTTTTCCAAGTGGACAATATGTTAGAGCATTTGAAGTTAATGATGGCTCCCAAAGAATGTTAATTTCTTAGTGTTCCCAGGCCACCTTGGCCACAAGCAGAAGGCTCCCAGAAACCTGGTGCAGTTAGATTTGGGATGGCATGTATGGAAATGTGGGTGGGGCACCAGTAGCATCTACTTAAGTTGAAACTTAACAATACTTTTAAAAGTATTTTTTAAAAGACTTCCTGACTAAACAATAGAAATGAATTTGAATGACTTGTATGCTTTCAACATTTAGCCAGCAACTAATGATTCTTTCCTACCTAAAATAAAGAACTTAGATGGAATTGTCATTGACCTTTACTTTTCCTGAAAATATTATAGCTGTCAAATGTGTGTTTCTTTACAGACAGTTGTTAACTAAGTTCTTTTGAAACAAAATTGCAAGATGTTTCCCTGTGATCTGCATGAATCAGGGTAATACAGACTTTACTGATGCATTGACAGCTCTCCTGACAGCTCACAGTAAATCCTTGCTGGGGCACACTCACATGATGTAGCTTGAATAGGTGTCTGAGCATGTAAGTAAAGTGAATATGTTGCTTTTAAAAAGAATTCTGCATGCATTTGATATGGAGGTAATGTATCTCAATATCTCAGATTAAAACTATGGAAATGTCTCAGTTACATATTCAAAAATAGGGGAGAAGAGTGATATTAAAAGATGTACAATCCAAGCAAGTTCTAAGGTGAATATTGCAAAAAATATTTGAAAGATGAAGTCACAGTGATTTCACACTCTACTCCTAGAGAAATTTATCAGTGGTCTTAGTTGCTCCTATAATGGCTTGTTTGGTTGAGGTTCATTAGTATCATTTACTTTATTTTAGTGGTTTATGGCTATTATTTACCATAAGGAGATACTTTTGTCAACTCTGATTTTTTATTAACTATATATTTTTCTTTGCTTTTTTTATCTGAGAAAAATGATTAGTACATTTTCAGAATTGAAAAGTCACTAAATGATAATAACTTATCATATTATTCCATAGATTTGTTCTTTAGAAAATAAATACAAACAAGATCTAAAGTAGATATTTGTTCATTGTTTATCTAGTATATGTATTAATCCTCAATTTAATCACATCATAGTGGATTATTAGAGTTGATTTTTCTTAACACTGCTCATGATGCAGGGAGTGCTCTATGTGTTTTTAATAGTTACTCATTTGTTCTCTACAACAACCTTGTGAGGGAGATAATATTACTGACCTAAACTTTATAAAGAAATAGAAAATGTAGGTTGCTATTACCAGTGTATTCTCTTGGAAAAACTCTGTTGGCCTTTGCCCTGCTTCATTTTGTATTCCAGGGTCAAATTTGCCTGTTACTCCAGGTATCTCTCGACTTCCTACATTTGCATTCCAGTCCCCTATAATGAAAAGGGTATCCTTTTGGGGTGTTAGTTCTAGAAGGTCTTGTAGGTCTTCATTAGAACCATTCAACTTCAGCTTCTTCAACATTACTGATTGGGACATAGACTTGGATTACTGTGATATTGAATGGTTTGCCTTGGAAATGAACAGAGATCATTCTGTCGGGGGAGTTTGTAATTTCCTTGGTTCTGTCTTGTCACAACAAAAATTTGAAGCAATGGACAGACCAGTGTTACAGCCCTCAGGCAGACCAGTGTTACAGCTCCGTGTTACAGCTCCATTTTATTTAGAAAATAAAGGAAAATACATCCTTGAGGCATGAGGGCATGCTGACCCAAAAGACGCAAAGAGAAGACAGTCCCCTGGCTCAATTTTGGCTCCTCTTTTTATATGTTTTGTTTTGTTTTTTTAACCCCCTGAGCCTGCACTATGTAAATTGGGCTAGCCAGGAGGGCTGTTTGTTTTACCTGGGGTCCTCACTCAGGTCCTCAGACCTTACTTTGTATTATTTTTCGTGGGCTTGTCCCTTCTTTGTCTTTTAGCCACCACCATTTTGAACTCCTTTTTCCTATTCTAACAACCTAACAATTCTGTCTTTTTGAGACTGCATCCAAATACTGTATTTCAGACTCTTTTTTTGACTATGAGGGCTACTCCATTTCTTCTAAGGGATTCTTGCCCACAGTAGTAGATATAATGGTCATATGAGTTAAATTCACCCATTTCAGTCCATTTTAGTTCACTGATTCCTAAAATATTGAAGTTCACTCTTGCCAACTCCTGTTTGACCACTTCCAATTTACCTTGATTCATGGACCTAACATTCCAAGTTCCTATGCAGTATTGGATTTTACTTGCATTGGACTTTATTTGCATCACCAGTCACATCCACAACTGGGTGTTGTTTTTACTTTGGCTCCGTCTCGTCATTCTTTCTGGAGTTATTTCTCCACTGTTCTCCAGGAGCATATTGGACACCTACCGAGCTGGGGAGTTCATCTTTCAGTGTCCTATCTTTTTGCCTTTTCATACTGTTCATGTGGTTCTCAAGGCAAGAATACTGAAGTGGTTTGCCATTCCCTTCTCCAGTGGACCACATTTTGTCAGAACTCTCCACCATGACCTATCCGTCTTGGGTGGCCCTACACAGCCTGGCTCATAGTTTCACTGGGTTAGACAAGGCTGTGGTCCATGTGATCAGACTGGTTAGTTTTCTGTGATTGTGGTTTTCATTCTGTCTGCCCTCTGATGGAATAAGGATAAGAGGCTTATGGAAGCTTCCCTATGGGAGATACTGACTGAGGGGGAAACCAGGTCTTGTTCTGATGGGTGGGGCCATGCTTGGTAAATCTTTAGTCCAATTTTCTGTTGATGGGCGGGGCTGTGTTCCCTTCCTGTTGTTTGACCTGAGGCCAAACCATGGTGGAGGTAATGAAGATAATGGCGGCCTCCTTCAAAAGGTCCATGCACACACTCACTGCCCCCGACCCTGCAGCAGGGCACCACCAACCCACACTCCTGCCGGGACTCCTGGACACTCACAGGCAGGTCTGGGTCAGCCTCTTCTGGGCTCACTGCTCCTTTCTTCTGTATCCTAGTGCACACAGAGTTTTGTTTGTGCCCTCCGAGAGTCTGTTTCCCAGTCCTGTATAAATTCTGGTGGCTCAATGGTGGGGAATAGCAACCTCCTCCAAGAGGGCTTATGCCTCACCAGATCTGCTACACCCAGAGCCCCTGCCCCTGCGGCAGGCCACTGCTGACCCATACCTCTGCAGGAGATGCTCAAAACACTCAAAGGCAAGTCTGGCTCAGTCTCTGTGTGGTCTCCTGGTGCTCACAAGGTTTTGTTTGTAGTAGCTTTTCTAAGGGAGAAGCCAGGATTGGAGCATAGCCATCTTCATTTATTAGTCTAGATTTATCCACAAAGTTATGTGACTGGATCCTGAAGGAAATTGTAAAATAAGTTTACTAATTTTAGTGCATATTTGATGTATTTAAGTAAAATTCCAAACTATTAGAATTCTTAGAAATTCAAAAGTAGAGTATGATTAGGTAATAAACATGAGAAATGCTTAAGTCTAAATTTGTTATTAACTTTTGATGAAGAAAATTATTTGTTTTGGTAGAGGAATTCTTTTAAGAAATCTGCTTTATTTTGACTTGAAAAAGCATATATGAATTGGATTATTATAATTACAAATAAATACTTAGACATTGTATCTGGATTATACATTTTGCTTAGGTATCTTTTTATAAATTTATTTACTTCCTTTATTATGTGTCCTCTTGTTTCAGTCAAACTACCTAGATTGTTATTTGTGTTTATATAATATTTAATGTCAAAAATATCAACCTCATAATTTAAAAGAAATTCTTCAGTTTTATTAGTTAGGTGAAAATAAAATACCTGAAAGCAATACATATAAAGAGAATTAATTCTTATGCAACATTTTGGTCAAAGGAAAGTAAAATCCTATTTCTGTCTTTAACAAATAGGCCTTTCTCATTAAATAGAAATGTAACAATCTAATGATGTAGAGATTCAACAGGAAATAAAACCTACTAACAGTTATAATCTCCTGGACTCTGTGTGTGTGTATGCACACAGATGTGCCTGTATATGTTTTTCTTTCTGAAACTATTTGAAAGTCTAAGAAAGAGATATAACTTTTAGCTTTTGTAACTTCAGGGAGGCATAATAAGGCACTGAGGAAATGTGGTAGTGATTCTGTAACTTTGACAGTAATCTTCCCACAAAGCCTGCATGCATTTCTCTTCATCCTCATACCTAAGATCATGTCTGCCATCCAGAGTTATGATGCAATCTGCATGAATGCTTTCCCAGTGTTGCCTAGAACCACCAGACAGAAAAATCAAGCAGCTTCTCACCTTTAGGCTTATATATCTAAAGTTTCTTTTTTTTTGAGACCAGTAATTTTTATGCTTCAATCACACATAAGATGTCAAAACAAATACTGCATCATTTCCTAGTGTTTCTGTTATCTCCAGGGCTGTTCTTTGTTACAGAAAGGAAGCCTGCTGTTAGGCAAAGCTTTAATGCACGCATAATGTAGCTGTTTTCTCACTAATCCAGTTATATGCTTTGATAGAAGTAAGTGGTAGATGATAAGAGCAGCAATTCAATCACAGCATGTTCTGATTTACAGGCAAAATTTCAAATGTTGACACAAAGAGGGGAATTTGTTTATGGAAGTGAGCAAGTTTGACATTTTAGGAGTGAAAATACTGCAAGCCAGTGAAGGATGGAAGGAAAATGTAAGCTGATGGTGGGCAATATGTAAAAATTAACAACTGAAGAAGATGGTATTGTGTTTAAAAAAAAAACACATACCTTTTTATTTAAGGACTAGATTGAAATGTTATTTATGATTTAGTAAATCTGTGAGTCAGTTTTCTTGTAGGAAGCTCTCCTAATTTATGGTCATTATAAAATGCTATCTAAATGTTATTTATGATTTAGTAAATCTTTGAGTGAGTTTTCTTATAGGAAGCCCTCCTAATTTATGGTCATTATAAAATGCTATCTAAATGTTATTTATGATTTAGTAAATCTTTGAGTGAGTTTTCTTATAGGAAGCCCTCCTAATTTATGGTCATTATAAAATGCTATCTTTGATTACTCATCAAAAAAATAATCAAAATCTAATTCCTTATATTTGCTATTAGTTGTACAAGATAGCCTTTTAAAAATAAATAAATAAACTCTACTCTTTGCCCAATTGTAGTCATGAAGCAATAGTTCTGGAGGTGACAATCTGTAAATGCCAGGGCAAAATAAGATGTGAGACCACATAGCCATATTGGAGGCTGGGAAGGGCTGATCATGATGAAAGGATCTGGTAACAGTAGTCACGTTCACCTCTGGTTAAGTGTCCTCTGTCCCAACCTTCTCACAATCCTGCCTCTTAGATGAACTCATAGAATTGCATGGAGATAAAGTTGCCTTCCCCGGTGGCTCAGCTGGTAAAGAATCTGCCAACAATGCAGGAGACCTGGCTTTGATCCTTGGGCTCAGAAGATCCCTGGGAAAAAGAAATGGCAATGCACTCCAGTATTCTTGCTTGAGAAACCCCATGGACAAAGGAGCCTGGTGGGCTGTAGTACAGGTGTCACAGAGTCAGACATGACTTAGCGACTAAACCATCACCACCATGTGAGCTTATACAATTAACTTAAGGCTTAAGAGATTAGCTCTTTCCCTTCTCTTTGAAATGGACAGAATCATATTTAACTTGCCAACCTTTGTTGAGCACCAAATGGAATAACATGTAAAGTGCTTTTTTTTATTGTAACCATTATTCCGGTTATTATTTTTGTTATCTTCCAATGCTTTTCTACCAACCATTAGCAGACAGTTCTTTGTGAATATGTCACATTTCTTCAAGTCTGAGCATTAATAAATTTGCTCAGATTTATATACATTATTGGATAAGTACAGATAGAGATGTCTCCCTCCTCAGTAGAGATTTACAATGCCTAGTAATTAAGATATTGTCAATCTGTGGGAAGGAGGGAATGAGTCAGCTGTCAGCAGACCCTAAATAAAATCAGGACTTCTTCATCTTGCGATCCCTTGCCTGAAATACACCTACTGCTTATGCATGACCCCTGGCCCCCTTCCCATTCCTCTGTGGGGATTTAAGATGGCACTCTGGCTATTGGTACTGTGATTGGTATTGCTGTGAGTAATTAGCAGCAGTCTTTGCTCCCTGACCCAAAGAGCTTCCATTTTTCTGCCGGTATCTGTGGAGCTATAGGAGGATTACTCGTTAACTTGCAAGAAGGATAAAATCTCAGTAACTTCCCAGTTCTTGGCTTCACAGTTTAACACCAGCTGATGTCAGAGTGGGGGTTTGTTTAAATATCAAATCAGTGTATATGCAAGAAAGACATGATTTGGATTGTTCACTTTCCTATGTGATTTAAATTTCAGTGTTTTTTTTTTTCTATAATATCCTTAAGTGTTCCTAGACAAGGGCATGATTTTCTTAGATAGGAACCTTCCTTCTCTGCATATGACAATGAGCACATTTGTTGGTTATGGCACAAAACTTAAATTTAAAAGTGATTTCTCCACCCTTACAAAACAAGCCCTTTTTGCCAGGATTCAAGTATAATAAAAGACATTTAGTATGCCAATACAATTATATGACAAATGGATTTTAAGAGAGTGATTTCATTTCATGTCTTTAAAATAGTCATCCATCTAGGAAAGCTTGATGTTGATTCATATCTCATTTACGTCAGTGAACAAGAATATTGTAGTTTATGCCCTTCCTACTTAACGTGAGGTCTCTGGCCAAGCAGCCTGAGTAGCGCCTGCAGCCTGTAAGAAATTCAGAATCTCGAACTCCACCCCGGACTTAAGGAGCCAGAAACTGCATTTAGCTCGTCTCCCAGGTGATTATTAAGCAGTGAGCAAATCAGGGTACTTTAGGGAGGTGCTGTGAGCGAAGTCATTGGATTATTGAGGCATCTGTCTGGGCCTTATTATGACTAATTATGCTTATTGTCTTAGAGTTTGACATCTTTGTAATTAGAATTACTAGTACTATGGAAATCTGTGAATATTTTATTTTATAGCCATTTGCTTTTTGGAGGAAAGTATTAAAAAAGAGCAGAAAGAAGGAGTAGAATTATGTTCATTAGAAGAACCAGTTTTCTCTCTTCTGTACTTGTACTTTTAAGGAAAAAAAAACCTGAATCACTGTGCTGTACACTTATAACTAAGACAATATTGTAAATCAAAATATATCAATTTTTGATACTTATTTTTATTGATTGATTGCTTTACAATGTTGGTTTGATTTCTGTCATACATCAACATGAATTAACCATAGGTATACGTAGGTCCCCTCCCTCTTGAATCTTTCTCCCACCTTCCCCCCATCTAGGTTATTGTAGAGCCTCAGTTTGAGTTCCATGAGTCGTACACCAAATTCCCATTGGCTGTCTACATATGTTTGTGTCTATGCATCCATGCTACTCTCCATTCATCTCACCCCCTCCCTCACCTCCTCTACCCTTGTCCGTAGGTCAGTTCTCTATGCCTGCCTCCCATTGCTGCTCTTTAAGCAGGTTCATCAGTACCATCCTTCTAGATTCCACTTGCAGTGCTGTGCTTGGTCACTCAGTCGGTCTGACTCTTGCAACCCCATAGACTGTGGCCTGCCAGGCCCCTCTCTCCATGCGATTCTCCAAGCAAGAACACTGGAGTGGGTTGCCATTTCCTCCTCCAGTCCAACTCTTTAGGACCCCATAGACTGCAGCCCTCCAGGCTGCTCTGTCCATGGAATTTTCTAGGCAAGAATACTGGAGTGGGTTGCCATTCCCTTCTCCATCTAGATTCCATATATATGCGTTAATATACTATATTTGTTTTTCTCACTTACATCATTTGTATAATAGGCTCTATGTTCATCGACCTCATTATATCTGACTCAAATGCATTTCTTTTTGTGACTGCATAGTATTCCATTTTATATATGTACTGCAGCTTCCTTATTCATTCATCTGTCGACAGGCAACTAGGTTGCTTTCATGTCCTGGCTATTGTAATTAGTGCTGCAATGAACATCGGGATACATGTCTTTTTTCAATTCTGGTTTTTTTCAGGGTATATGCCTAGAAGTGGTATTGCTGGGTCATATGGTGGTTTTATTCCTAGATTTTTAAGGAATCTCCATCTTCCATAGTGGCTGTATCAATTTATATTCCCACCAGCAGTGTAGGAGGGTTCCCTTTTCTCCACACCCTCTCCAGTATTTGTTGTGTATTTTTTTTTTTTTATGGCCATTCTTTCTGGTGTGAGGTGATATCTCATTGTAGTTTTGATTTGCATTTCTTTAACAATGAGTGATGTTGACCATTTCTTCATGTGTTTATTAGCCATCTGTATGTCTTCTTTAGAGAAGTGTGTGTTTAGGTCTTCTGCCCACTTTTTGATTGGGTTGTTTGTTTTTCTGGTTTTGAGTTGTGTGAGCTGCTTGTATACTTTGGAAATTAAAATTTTGCTTGTTAAGACAAAAGAAAAAACAAGTGCTTCTTAAATTTTTCTTCATTTAAAAGACATAAAAATTATAGGTTGTGCAGAAAAGACTCTGATAGAAAAGGTAAATTTAGGAATGATAGCAACAGGGCAAGTAATCAAGGTTATTTAGATTTTAGAAAGAGAGAATACCAGAGGATAATTTAATTGCTTTGCAAGTATAAGGAAAGTTTATAAGAAGGTGTTGACAGTATGATAAATATATTTTCCATTAATTACATGATGAACTAAAGATAGTTTTAGGTAATTAGAAGTTAGCTGTATTTGCAGTTTGAAGTAGCAAAGTAATTCTTAAGGTGAGGCAGAGGAAATGCTTTCATTTTGAATTGAACTGTAGTTTTTTAAAAACTATGAGAATTATTGACTTGTTTGTTGAGGCTAGAAGAATTACCAAAAGACTTCACATCCAGTAAGAACAGATGAGCATTTATGAGTGCCATTTTCAAAGTTCAGCTGTACCTCAGAGATATTACAGGTTCAGTTCCAGGCAGCACAATAAAGCAAGTTTCACGAATGTTTTTAGTTACCCAATACATATGAAAGTTATGTTTTCACTATACTGTAGTCTATCAATAATGCAATAGCATTATGTCTAGCAAAACCAAAATACATACTGTAATTAAAAAATACTTTAATGCTAAAATACATTAATCATCATCTGAGCCTTCAGTGAGTTTTAATCTTTTTGCTGATGAAGGGTGTTTCCTTGATGCTGACCGTTGGTTGCCTGATCAGGGTGGTGATTGCTGAAAGTTGGGGTAGCTGGCAATTTCTTAAAATAAGACAAGAGTAAAGTTTTCTAGAGGAAAAATTTATGCATAGATGTCTGAATTTTATAGTAAATTTGAATCAGTGATGAAATAGTTTTGTGTTTTTAAGTGACCAGAGTCATCCTGATTCACTGTTAATATGACATATCTCTGCTCTGTAAACACATTAGGTGCTCTTTCTCATCGTGTTCTTTAGGCAAATCCAACCATCATCACAAAAGCTCTTTTTTCAACTAGGTAAGATGTTCCAGGTAATCAGCTTTATGACCACTAAAATATTAAGCATACTGATCAGCTCTGCATCATGTGTTGGTGAAGAGAAAGTGATAATTTGAGAGAGAACACTTGATATATGATCATTTGGTCATTTCAGTAAAGCTTCATCTGAGAGCTGGCACTCAAATTTCCACAGGGCTATGAAAATATACTTGTGTTAGGAATAATACTGATATGATTATTGTATCTCAAGATACAATATGGGAGAAAGCTGTCCATATTTCTAGTTGGGTGAGTGCTCTGGAATCAGAATTGTACACATGTTAATTATAAAGCTGTTTGAGAAAAGGCAAATATCAAGGAGAGATGAGCAAGGAAGCTAAATACAAATTAAGTCTAGAGCAAAAGAGTAGCATATGCTTGCTTGAAATTCTTCTAAATGCCTATAATTAGAGAGGTTTAAAAGTTTTCTGTCCCAGAATGTAAATTGAATATATTAAAAAAGATACTTGAAACTTATTCAGAAATTCATTCAACATTTTGACAAAATTTAACAGACTGAATTTTGAGCATGTCATGATTCAAGTTAATGGGAATATTTGAAAATGACAGCATTTATCAAAAATTTTGATGGCCATTGATTTATAATTAGAGGTAAACATAAATTTTGTCTTAATCTTCTCAATATTTTCATATGCTATTGATGCCATTTTCTTTTGGTTATACAACATTTATTATTCATATTCATTTATGTATTTTTTCCCTAATTGATAAAATTAACAGACATAAATGATATGATTTTAGAATTTCAGGGGCTTTCCAAGAGATCTACCAAAGCCTTTTACTTCAGAAAGGAAAAACCTGAAACTCAGAGGGGATAATTAAATAAACCTTGACCTTGGGTACTTATAACAGGCAGAGTGAGTGAGTGATAATCACTCAGTCGTATCCCACTCTTTCCGACCCCACGCATGGACTTTACCCTGCCAGGCTCCTCTGTACATGGAATTTTCCAAGCAAGAATATTGGATTGGGTTTGCCATTTCCTTCTCCAATAACTGGGCTAAACCTGATTTTCCTAAACTGAATTTAAAAATGGTAAATTAAAAAAAAATTTTTTTTCTGTAAGTCAAGGAAACTATAAACGAGCAGCCATTATTTGGGGAGAGCAACATCAATTTAAGAACAGGAGTGTTCAAGTCCAGAGTGCTGTTAGCAAAGATTTTTGTGACACCTCTAACCAGGGGAAGGTGACCACACTTTCTTATTTTTGCTAAACAGAGATTAATAATAGAAATTAAAATCGTATTCACAATATTAGCCAAATCTTTGCATTAACTAACATTATTTTTAATAATATATTTAGGGTATGCATTTTACTCTATTTTTATTGAAGTATCATTGATTTAAAATTATTTCTCAATTTTCGGTATATAGCATAGTGATTCAGAATTTTTTACAGACTTTACTTCATTAAAAGTTATTATGAGATAATCCCTGTGCCTTACAATATAGCCCTGTTGCTTGTCTGTTTTATACACTGTAGTATGTGTATCTTACGCCCATACCCCTAGCTTGTCCCTCCCCTTCCATCTTCCCAAGGTAACCACTAGTTTTTTTTTCTATATCTGTAATTCTGTTTTACAATGTACATTTTTTATTTTTTAGATTCCACATAAAACTGATATGTTAAATGTCTCTCTGACTTATATCATTACACATAATATTCTCTAGGTTCATCTTCACTGTTGTAAGTGACAGTTTTTTATTATTTTTAATGACTAATATCCCACTGCTTGTGTACCACGTCTTCCTTATATATTTGCCTATTGATGGACACTTGGATTACTTCCAAATCTTTGCTATGATAAGCAGTGCTACTGTGAACTTGGAGGTGCATGTATCAGTTAGAATTAGTGTTTCTGTTTTTGCTGGATGTAAACCTAGGAGTAGAATTACTGGATCACATGGTAGCTCCTTTTTTAGTTTTTTGAGGAATCTCCACACTGTTTTCCATAGTGGCCACGCCAGTTTATAATTATAATGTTAGCATTGAATGTTACATTGACTGTGCGTTTGTCATAAATAGCCTTTATTATGTTGGGGTATATTCCTTCTGTTACCACTTTGATAAGAGTTTTTATCATGAATGGATGATGGATTTTGTCAAGTGCTTTTTCTGCATCTATTGAGATGGTCATGTGGTTTTGTCTTTGTTTTGTTAATGTGGTACGTCAAATTGTTTTTCATATGTTGAGCAATCGTTGTACCTTAGAATAAATCTAATTTGATCATGGTGTATGATCCTTTCTATGTATTCTTGGATTAAATGTACATTTAAAGTAATTATTGGTAGGTTTATACTTATTGCTGTTTTGTTTTCTGATTGTTTTTGTAGTTCTTTTTCATCTGTTTCTTTTTTTGTTTCTTCCCTTTGGATTGCTAAGTTTCTTTTTTAGTATGATTGTGTTCCTTTTTTAAAAAAATTTTCTGCCTCTATTGGTTTTTGATTTGTGATTATTGTTTGGTTCATATATGTTGACTTATAACTGTATCTAATTGTTTTCAACTGATTGTCATTTAAGTTCAAGCACATTCTAAAAGATCTAAAAAGTATTTTATTCCTGTCCCCTACGTTTTGTTTTTGATGTCATATTTTGCATTTTCATGTTTATCCATTAATTATTGTAGTTATGATTGTTTTAGCGGCTTCCCAGGTGGCGCTAGTGATAGAGAACCTGCCTGCCAATGCAGGAGACATAAGAGACATGGGTTTGGTCCCTGGGTCAGGAAGATCCCCAGGAGGAGGGCATGGGAATCCACTCCTATACTCTTGCCTGGAGAATCCCCATGGACAGAGAAGCCTGGCAGGCTACAGTGCATATGGTCATAAAGAGTTGGACACAACTGAAGCGATTCGGCATGCACACATGTTTGCTTTTGCAATTTTTTTGTCTTTTAATTTTCATATTGGCATATGTAAGTGGTTGATCCTTAGTACTTTCAATACATTTGCATTTCCTGGTAGGATTTTCCCTTTCATATAGATTTTTACTTCTTTTTCATTTAGAGAAGACCCTTTGACATTTCTTTTAGGCTGTGTTTAGTATTGATGGTCTCTTACTTTTTGCTTGTCTGAGAAATTCTTTGTCTCTGCTTCTATTTGAAATTATAATCTTGGGTAGAGTATCTTAGGTTGCAGATTTTTTTCCTTTAACGACTTTGAATGTATCATGCCCTCTATTTTAGCCTGAGAGACCTATGCTTGTCAGCCATAGGTCCCTCAAATACATTTTAGATGCCCTTTTCTGTCTCTTCTCCTTTGGGACCCCTATAATGCGAATATTGGTATACTTATTGTTGTTCCAAAGAGCTGTTAAACTGTTTTCATTTTTGAAATTCTTCTTTTTGCTCTTCTAATTGGATGATTTTCATTATTCACTTATGCATTCTTCTGTATCACTTAGTCTCATACTCATTCCGTACAGTATTTGTTTTCCTTTTTTTCTTTTTCTAGTTATTGGGTTCTTTATTTCTGTTTGGGTCTTTATATTATTTTCTAGATCTCTCTTAAATTTTTCACTGTATTCATCTATTGTTTTCCTTAATAAATTAACATTTTTATTACCAATGCTTTGAATTCTTTATCTCATAAATTGTTTCATTAGTTCTTTTTTTTCAGGGGTTTTCTCTTGCCTTTCCAGTTGAGAGCAGTTCCTCTGCCTTATAATTTGCTTAAATTTCTCTGTCTCTGTGAATTTGAGTGAAACAGTTACCTATTACAGTCTTAAATGTGTGTTCTTATGTGGGTGCAGTCTATCCCTATTCAGACCGCATGTGCTCATTTGACCTTTCGTGGGAGAGCTGGTTTGATGTGAATGCAAGTGACGTCTTTTTTCAGGATATGCTGGCATCTGTCACCTGTGTAGAGGAGGGGCTACACACAGAGGGGCCAAAGCTGGAGCTGGATGTGAGGCGAGGCTTCCCCCCGCGCAGTGGACATCACTGCCCTCTTGGATGTGGGGTCTGATCCCACCTTGTGGGGCAAAAGCCTTTATGGTCAGGCCTGAGTTGGTTCTGTTCTCTTTAAGTTTGTGTTTTCCCCTCTCCCTAGGGTGGGATCCTTGCCTCAGAGAAGGAGGGGTGCTGAAGCTAGAGGGGGCCCGAGTGACCTCTTGGCTTATCTCGTCTGCAGACAGAGATCTGAGTTGTCTCCTGACAACTCCTGTGTCTGCTCCTTCAGGCACCTGCTCCTGTTTTCTTGCTCTGCTCAGACACAGCCTTGGCTGCAAGTCCCGTTTGTCCCTCACAGCTGATCACAACCCCCAGACTTTGCTGCCCCCACTCTGTTTAGAGACACATCACAGGGCAGGCAGGGCCCGTCTGGGCTCTCGGAGTACTGGGGCATGAGGTGTGATGGAGATGGAGCAGCTGCCGTCAGACACCCAGGCTGCTTCTGAGGCAGTGCTGAGTGAGTGCTGGCAGTGGCTGCCCCACCCGGGGACAGAGTAACCCTTGTGTCCCTGCGCTGAGCCTGCTCGGTCGTGACCACCCTAGATCCAGTGCCCAGCGTGACATAGAGTGAGAGGGGCCAGAGCGTCCTGCCAGCCCGGGCTGAGGGGAGCAGCGGGGTGCCTGTGGGAAACCAGCAGCCACTAGAGAAGTCTTCTCTCCACCTTCTCCACCCTGATTTAGGGGCAGGCTAGCTCATGCATGCCCCCCCGCAAGTGGGGTCCAGGCCTCTCACAGCCCTCCTGTTCATCCCAAAGCCTTCCAACCAGCAAAAGGGTCTCATCTTTCCTGAGTAGGTTGCCAGTATCAGGGCACCCAGCCTATGGCTCTCACCGTTCACTCCCCAGGAGGCTCTCCGCCTATGTAATCTCTTTTCCTTTGAGTCCCTTCCGAGGGGCATAGACCCCTATCCATTACTTGTCTTCCCTTCCTACCCAGTTTCCAGTTAGTTGCAGTGAGAACCGTTCTACACATAGATATGTTTTTGATGTGTTTGTAAGGGGAAGTGAAATCCACGTCCTCTTACTCTGTGATCTTGATTGATCTTCTTGATTGATGCCTTGCATTTTAAGAAAGAGACGAGTATCTGAAATAGATGTATACATATAGTGAAATTGATGGAGAATTCTTCCTGGATTGCAAAGTTGATTCTTGTGAAGATACCAAATTGTTCCAAAATTATTGCTAAATGTGGTTTTAATTTGTCAGAAGAGAATTCTGAAGTTCAGGGGAAAAAGTAGCATGACAGAGTATGGCAGCTTACACTCCTGGTATAAGCTGAAAGGGATGAGGCACCACGGAGAAAGCCTCAAGTGTTGGAGTTTGAAGTAGAGTTCTGACCTCGGTTTCTCCGTGACTCAGCACTTCCTTTGACACTCTAAGCCTCATTTCCTCAACTGTACAGTGGAAACCTCAGCACGCCAGGGCTCCCTGTCCATCACCAACTCCTGGAGTTCACCCAAACTCGTGTCCATTAAGTCGGTGATACCATCCAACCATCTCATCCTCTGTCGTCCCCTTCTCCTCCTGCCTTCAATCTTTCCCAGCGTCAGGGTCTTTTCAAATGAGTCAGCTCTTTGCATCAGGTGGCCAAAGTATTGGAGGTTTAGCTTCAACATCAGTCCTTCCAATGAACACCCAAGACTGATCTCTTTTAGGATGGACTGATTGGATCTCCATGCAGTCCAAGGGACTCTCCAGAGTCTTCTCCAACACAACAGTTCAAAAGCATCAATTCTTCTGCGCTCAGCTTTCTTTATAGTCCAACTCTCAAATCCATACATGACTCCTGGAAAAACCATAACCTTAACTAGACGGACCTTTGTTGACAAAGTAATGTCTCTGCTTTTTAATATGCTGTCTAGGTTGGTCATAACTTTCCTTCCAAGGAGGAAGTGTCTTTTAATTTCATGGCTGAAATCACCATCTGCAGTGATTTTGGAACCCCCAAAAATAAAGTCAGCCACTGTTTCCACTGTTGGCCCATCTGTTTGCCATGAATTGATGGGACCAGATGCCATTATCTTAAATATTGAGCTTTAAGCCAACTTTTTCACTCTCCTCTTTCTCTTTCATCAAGAGGCTCATTAGTTCTTCTTCACTTTCTGCCATAAGGGTGGTGTCATCTGCACATCTGAGGTTATTGATATTTCTCCCGGCAAGCTTGATTCCAGCTTATGCTTCATCCAGCCCAGCATTTTTCATGATGTACTCTGCACATAAGTTAAATAAGCAGGGTGACACTATACAACCTTGACATACTCCTGTTGTTCCATGTCCAGTTCTAACAGTTGCTTCCTGACCTGCATATTGGTTTCTCAAGAGGCAGGTCAGGTGTTCTGGTATTCCATCTCTTACAGAATTTTCCACAGTTTATTGTGAACCACACAGTCAAAGCTTTGGCATAGTCAATAAAGCAGAAATAGATTTTTTTCTGGAAGTATCTTGCTTTTTCAATGATCCAGCGGATGTTGGCAATTTGATCTCTGGTTCCTCTGTCTTTTCTAAATCCAGCTTGAACATCTGGAAGTTCACAGTTCATGTATTGCTGAAGCCTGCCTTGGATAATTTTGAGCATTACTTTACTAGCGTAGGTACATATACATATGGGTAAATGCTATGAGCTATTTTCTCGGATTTTAGGATAACCATTTTGTTTCTTTATAATATTTAGTGCTGCTGCTGCTGCTAAGTCAGTTCAGTCGTGTCCGACTGTGCGACCCCATAGACAGCAGCCCACCAGGCACCCCCGTCCCTGGGATTCTCCAGGCAAGAACACTGGAGTAGGTTACCATTTCCTGCTCCAATGCATGAAAGTGAAAAGTGAAAGTGAAGTCGCTCAGTCGTGTCTGACTCTTAGGGACCCCATGGACCGCAGCCTACCAGGCTCCTCCATCCATGGAATTTTCCAGGCAAGAGTACTGGAGTGGGGTGCCATTGCCTTCTCCAATAATATTTACTAGTTTCCTACAAAAACTGGAAAAATCAAAATAAAGGGAAAATATTTTGGTAGGAATAAAACAACCTAGATTTTAAAGATCACAGCCTCTGTTCACTTTCTTTTGCTTTTCCTGCATCGCCATCTGGTGTCCAGAATGTGGATAGCTTCTGATACCATAATTTGTAACTGCTGCCTGATGGGCAAAATTTTATGCAGTTTATTTAACTTAGATACTGCATCTAAATTATTTTATATAACATAAATTTGCTATATAAACTATTTATAGTAGTTAACTGTGTAGCTTATTTTACACGTATTTTCTAGTTTTAAAAAATACCCATGTTCCAAAGCAGGCCAGTCTGAATTTGATTTGTTTTTGCTGATTATCTACACAGTGTGAGCCCACAATTTTACACTATATTACTTTTTCATGGAAAAAGAAGAAAGAATTTGAAATACATAGATGAAGTAATTAAAGGCATACTGAGTGATCGACTGTGATTAAATAGGTCACTTTTTCTCTGCAGTTCGAAGTAGAAGAACATCAGTTTTGGGTTTATTTTCCCTTTGCTTCTTCAGCATTCCAGAGGAAAACTGCTTGAGCCCACCAACCTCTTCAGGGTGAGCTTTTGTGCTCCCTGAATGTTATTATAGGTGCCATTCCTCAACAGGGTTGCTTTCTAGAAATTTGATGCTTTGATTTGTGTGTATCAGGCAATGACAGCCTTTTAGTGTTTGTATCCTAAATTAATCCAATGCGCCGCAGTGCCTCCTCTCTCAGAAATATTTTGTGGCTCTTTTTCTTATTCAGCATAGGATATCAAAACAAAAAATAGACATTGCCTTTATAAAACCAAGGGTTTAAAATATTTCACTGAGAAATTAACAATTTGTTTGGGCCCTAAAGTATCTTTTAATTTGGTGTGTGTACTTGACTGTGATATTTAATAGGAAAGTTCATTGGGAGCATTGACATTTACTGTTCATGGTTATGCTCAGAGATTGTTTCACGCACTAAACTAATGTTTGAGGGACACTTGTATCATTACACTAATGAACTTTATGTAAAGCTCACTAAACCTGATATTGCTTATATGAATCCGTTTCTTGAGTATAGGCATCCATTCTTATTTCATCATATGGAGTATACTACCGTTTTTACTAAAATACTTTTTAAAACCATAGCGTTGCAGTTGATTTAAAATATACTATGTGTTGGGCTCCATGCTGGGTGTTCTGCATACATCTTCATTTGGATATTTTAGTAGTATCTGTTTGGACAAAGTATATTTACAGATGTACACATTCAATAAGATATGGAAAAAAAAAATAAGATATGGAGAACTAAAATACATTTTCTACACTTAAAAGCCTTTAGCTCAATAATTGATTGATGTTTGTGCCCTGTTTTCTAATTTTCTTAAACTCCACATATTCATTCAGTAAATATTGTTTTTATGTTTATTGTATACCAACTATATGCATACCTATTACTATGTCAATTACAGTGGTAGGATGGCTGTTTTCTTTCACCATGGCTTTTAATCCAATTGAAAGTTCAATCAGAATATCATACAAAGAAATATAGAATTATAAACATGATGTATTCCATATAAAAGATAGATTTAGGCCTATGAGAACTTTTAATGGGGATATTTGACCTAGTCAAAGAAGATCATGAAAGCCTTTTATAAGGAGAGAATGTTGAGGTAAGTGGACAAGCAAGTGAAGAAAAGTGTAATAAGAGGAAGGAGCAGGGCATATGAAGGAGGAAAACAAAACGATGTCTAAGTTCTGGGGCAGAGAGACACATCCCTCCTGATGCTACCCCAGATGCTCACGTTAATCCACACACCTTCCTGTCTCAGTGTGCTAGCAGATTTTCTCAGCACTTCTAGGAAGGAACCTACTTGGTTCAATTTTCTGGGACCAGGAAAGGAATGAGTGTGATGTTAGTTTGGATTTGAGTCTCTGTAGGGTTAATTAGGGCTTTCCTGATAGCTGAGGTGGTAAAGAATCTGCCTGCAATGAAGAGAGACCTGGGTTTGATCCCTGGGTCAAGAAGATCCCCTGGAAAAGGGAATGGGAACCCACTCCAGTATTCTTGCCTGGAGAGTTCCATGGATGGAGGAGCCTGGCAAGGCTACAGTCCATGGGGTCACAAAGTCGGACACGACTGAGCAACTAACACACTTTTTAGGGTTAGTTAAGTGTACATATGTAAAAGAAATATTTTCTTAAAAGATGGCAAAAGCAGGACTCCTTAAGTGTATTTTCAATCACCATGTAGTATTTCAAAGCTTTATGAGTGAGTGATAGTTGTTCAGTCGAAAGAAAGTTGTGCAATTTCAGTTCATGAAAGTAAATCTGTTATTCTTTTTCTATTCTAAAAGCAAGTAAGCCTAAGATATGTGTGAAATATATACTTACCTAAGCTGGAACTTTTCACATTTCTCATCTCTTTCTTTGAGAATAAAATTTGCCATAGGGACTTATACTTTGTAAGTTATTCTTTTCTCTGCATTATTTATGCATTTTTAATTGTGGTATTTCTGTTATACATCACTGAATTTGTATTTAATGAATCAAATTTACATTTAATCAGTTTGTGTTGAAGTGACTTAATGAGATACTTTGCTTTTCTGTGTTAAAAGCAGGTCAAGGTCAACTGAAAGACTCGGGGCAATACATTATTCAATGTTCATTTTTTATATAACTTGTAACTTTATCAAGTTTTATGATTTAACTAAATCATAATAACATTCCCTGTAATAATTTCTAATTAATTCTTTAAGGCCAGACATTTTACTATTGATGTTTTGGCAATCTATTTTTTACTTTTGCTTTATTTTATTTGATTTCATTTTTACTTTCTAATATTGGGATTCTCACTTTCTACTACTTTCAGAACAGAATGTGTAGATTAAGATTATGTCAGATTATCAAATGATGTGAGAAAAAAGGCAGTGCATTACAGATCTGAAGATAATTTTCAGGGACTCCCCTGTTGGTCCAGTGTTTAAGGCTCTACTCTTCCCTGTAAGGGGCACAGGTTTGATACCTGGTCATGGAACAAAGATCCCACATGCTCTGTGGCACAGACAAAATAATAATAATAAAAGATACGGAATTTTCAATGTTTGAATTTATTAAAAACAGAAAACAAGTATATCAGAGCTTTGTCCTCATATATATCATGTATATGAACGTAGCGTTCAAAGTAAAACTGACAAAGAACTGAGTATTTATCTGTGTAGGACATTTTTGTTGTTATTCAGTCACTCAGTCGTGGCCGACTCTTTGGAACCCCATAGACTGCAGTACGCCAGGCTTCGCTGTCCTTCACCATCTCCTGGAGCTTGCTCAAACCCATGTCCATTGAGTCAGTGGTGCCATCCAACCATCCTGTCTTCTGTCAACCCCTTCTCCTCCTGCCTTCAATCTTTCCCAGCATCAGGGTCTTTTCTAATGAGGACATTTTACTTCCTGTTTTATCTATACTCCCTGCAAACCTTCCACCTCTGCCTTTTTACTGATGGCCTTGCCTCATTATCCATTTGTGACAAAAGCCACAAGCAATACTGTCATCTTCCCACAGCAAATTTCCATACACCCAGTGTCTGTATTCAGCCCTCAGCCTCTTTCCTAGAACAATGAAGTGGATACTGTGCATGGTTTCTCAGGGTTGTCCCTCTACAAGCCCTCTGTATCCTGTCCTTCCCCGTCTTCGCAAGAGCTTTGTTTTTCCCCTCTGTTCTGTTTCCCGCATCATTTTCTTCCTTTTCTCTTCAATATAAATCCTCTCTTGCTCTGATGACCCTTCGCTTTGAAGACTTCCCTTGACCCTAGTTGATCCCCGTAAGGACCACCCTTTTCCTTCTCTGCCTCTCAGTCGAGATGCTCTGAACACTCACCTCTGCACAGGCTAATCCTTCTCACTGTTGTTCGGTGCATTCCATCGTTCCAGTTATGTTCCACCCCGCCTCCAGATGCTGCCTGTGTAACCGGATGAGTTCAGTGGGCTCTTTTAAGTCCTCATCTTTTCTGTCTCTGTACCACAATGTGTTCTACTTGAGACCGTTTTTTTTCCCCCTCTTGTCCCTAACACAGTCCCATCTCCTGATTTCCTTCCTGCCTCCATGGGAACTTACTCCTCCTCAGTTTTCTCAAGGACTCCTCCTCTGTTTCACTTTTATTCACATGGTTTTAAACCAAATTTTTCTGCTGAAGCTTTCCATTTTTTTATATTTAATCAAGACTTCTTTTGAGCCTGTTGCTTTTCACTTGATGATTTCTTGACATTTTCGTTTGTATATCTCACATACCGAAATCTCACCCGCACTTGAACTCTCTGCCTCTCTTCTCTGATCCCCAGGTGTCCCTGAACCCGTCCCTTCTCTGGCCACCCAGATATCCATGTCAGAAACCAGGTGGTCATTCAAGACACCACTCTTTTCTTACTCTCCACCACCATTGCCTAGTGATTCTGTCTCTAAAATAAGTCTTCAATCTCTCTCTTTGACCACTTCCATGAATGACAAAATCCCTTGGTGTAGTAAGCTAGGTTACTGCAGTAGCCTTCCTCTTATTTTTGAACCTTTACATTTTGCTCACCCTAAAACTACTTCCCAAACAGCAGCTTAGGTGAGCTATTAAAGTTCTAGGTTAAATTATTTTACATTTGGCTTAAAACCTTTTGTGACTGGCTGTTCAACAGAAAATATGTTCCTAAATGTTCAGCATTTCCATTAGACGCTGCACAGTCCATCCCTGCCTCCTGCCTGAGGTCATTTTTATGTGACTAAGCTAAACTCTCCATTTTCATGTTTCCCTAAGAGGGTTTTTCTTTTTTTTCCTTTCTGTCACATAAGGGCCTTTTTGCATGTGTTCTATTTGTCTGGAATGTTCTTCCTCTACTGTCTTCAAGGAAATATTTCTTTGGAATCACAGGAAATGCCATTTCTTGGGGAAACTTTCCTCCAACTGCTCACAGTCTGAATTAGAATCCATTATCTCTTAGAGCTTAGTATTATATTGCTTTACAGAACACATCATGATTTATTATAATATTTTGAGAGGGGCTGCATGGGTACTTAAAATCCCAGACCCCTGCCACAGTGCTGGTTTGAATCCTGAATCTCTATTTCCTATGTGAGTATGGACAAGTCTTTTAACTATGCTTAAGGTTTCTCATGGATAATAACAACTTAATTGCAGGTCATTTTAAAAGCAGAAATGCTTAATATCTGCAGAGAAAATTGTCAGTGAGCACAAAGCAAGCCTTGTGTCTGTGTGGAGGGCTGACCTCACGTCTGAAGGCAGAGCGCCTGCCCTGGCTCACACCCGGCGCTACGCAGGCTGCCGGTGGGCGTTCCTTCAGAGCCACGGGCGGTGAGGTTCGTCATGTTCGTGTTCAGGGAGGGCCGGCAGAGAAAAAGAATGATATTTGTAAGAATATGTAATCACTATGTAAAATTTATGTTTTGGCTATGATCCACTTTTTTTAATTTATTTTTTAGTTGGAGGGTAACTGCTTTATAGTATTGTGTTGGTTCTGCAGTACAACGCAGATCAGCCATAATTATATATGTGTATATATATATATATATACCCCCCCTCTCTTGAGCCGCCCTCCCCACTCCCACATCTTTGTTTTTGATCTGAGAATATCTTCAATATTTGGTCTGTCCAGCCCCTTTTCGCAAGAATGTTTTCATTATTATTACTATTCTATTGCAGACGTGACAGTCTAGCCCCAAGAGCCTAAGGGGCTTGTACACACAGCAGAGGTAATAAATGATAGGATGATTCCCCCCGTAGCAACTCCCTGGTCTTCTTGCTGAAATCTTACTGTTTCTATCTTTTTGGAAATATCCTGTGAGCTGTATGAATACTTTGTGTATGGTTGGTGAAATTACTTTGGTGATCATTCTTAAATTTTCAGTTTGAGGCAGACATTGTAAGAGCTTGTTTTCTCCTCCTGCACCCTCTCTGTACTTCAAGCCCTTATCGCTCACAGCAATAACTCTGCAGTGACCTGCTTGCCCTTTCTCTTGCTCCATGATTCGACTGTCTTCTTTGTATAACCTCTAGAGTGATAGGGCTGAAAAGCCACTAGTTGTTCTTGATTCTTTCAGATTACTTTCCTGTTTTAACTCTCATGGTGAGACTACCATCAAATTTCAAATATATTAAACCTCTGTTCCTATCATTCCATTCCATGTACTGTATTTCCATTAAGCTTTTCCTCATGCGAGGCAAGTAAAATGCTCAGTTTCTCCTTCTATTCTCTGCAGGCATCATCATACCATTTCTGGATTCTGAATATATTTCATTGTTGAGTTGGTTTTTTTTTTTTAATCTAAATTCTCATAATATTTGAGAGCTGGAAGGGGCCTCACATAACTCAAATCCCAAATTTATCATCAGGGAAACCAAGCTAGCTTCAGGAATGTAACTGAGAGGCTTAATTTCTGTTACAGTAGGAATTGGGGCTTAGATGAAATTACTGTTTGATCTTTAGTGCACTTTTGTTACCAGTCTACTCACTTTTCTTTCTCAAAGAGAAAGCAGTGCATTAGGATTGAGAAGTATAACATGAATTCAGTGAAATTTGCATGATTGATTTTAATGTTCATTTATATATTTACCTTTTTATCTTTTGCAGTTTAACAGCAATGCCCAGGATGTAAGCTGTTTTCAGCACCTTGTCCAAGCAAATGTGAGAAATAAGAAAGTGCTGAAAGATGCAGTGAATAATATCACAGCAAAAGGAATCACAGATTATAAGAAGGGATTTAGTTTTGCTTTTGAACAGCTGCTTAATGTAAGTATCAATGCTGTCCCCTTTGTCTTTTATTATTGAGTTATAGTATCTGAATTTCAATATCCTGGTAGTTGCAGCTCTGTAGAGTTAGGTAATAGTGCTATTTTTCATTCATTTAGAAAGCATATATGTCCAGGCTTTAGAAATCTTTTGAGCTTTTTAAAAAAATTTTAAATCCAAAATTCAAATGTAGATTTTTTTTCTTTTATATCTTTTTTTCCATCCTTTTTTTTTTTCCAAACTATATTTTAAAAACACATTTGTTGGGTAATTTAATTTTGAATAAGCATTGGAAACCTCATTGACATATTTAGAATATTATTTATTTGTTCTCATCTCGATTAGTACTATATTTATTTGGAAACTTTTGCTTTTCATCATCAAATGGTTTCTGATGAAATATTTTAGTTTTAAACATCAGGTTTTGAGTCTTTAGGTTGTTCCTAAATGTATAGAAAGGTCCAAATGGTAAACATCAAAGTGGACAGAAGGATAAATCTCAGAGGAGAGATTCCTTCCAAAGTGAATGTTCCTTTGAATGAGTCATTGGTGTCTATAGTTAGTGTTTTATGCTCTCCACACCTATTCCCTACCCCATATCATAACAATATTATAACATGAATCTCATACTGCAGACTAATCTTTTCAAATGGCCATGTTGTCTGTTTCATTTTGAACTGTTTGAAAGCAGGAGCTATCATTCAGATTTATGTCTCTGATAAAGCAATATTATTGCCGTGGTTGAGAATATGGATTTAACCGCTCTCAGCCTTGGTTCCCTCACTGGGGTTGTAGAAGGAATGTCCATAGAATCTGCAGATATAGCCAACCACATGGGTGTGTAGTTATTGGGTTGGTGAAGAATTAATACATAAATAGCATGAGGCTGGTAGAGAATCAGCTTATAATTCCTATCAAATTTGCTAAGTCATTGAATAAGCTCTTATATTTAGTCTTTTCTGCAAATTTGATTTTGTCATTTCCTACGTATATCTTCTAAACAGTTTTCAAGGTCTCTGATTGGATGATGACTCATTCATTTGTTCATTCAGACAATATTTACCCAATGCCTCACAATTTCCTGTCATAGCACATTGATGAAATTGTAGAAATAAACAAGAAAGACCATTTGCTCTCAAGAAAGTCGAGCATAACTTGCTCAGTCATCGTTTCTCATATAACATGTGGTGCTGTTACAGGGTATTCATAGTGTGTTTGCTGAGAGTATCTCGGGGAAGTGGCTCAGCCTACCCAAAGAAGTCAGAAAGTTGTTGCTTTTCCTTGAAAATGGGATTTTGAAGAATGAGTAGAGTCTAGGTAGTTGATATGGGGAGTGGGAAATCATTTCAGATTAAAAGATCACCAGAGATTAAAAAGCACAGAAGCATGAGGGGTTGTGCACTTTGAAAGAATTGCAGGTTTGTTGGCATGGCTGGGTCATAAGCAGTAGAGGAGAAATGATGGGAATGGAAAGGCCATGAGCTATCCTTAAGTGAGGTATGTAAGAGCAAATGGAACGTGTGGTAGGAGAATGATATGGTCTGATGAGTGTTCTAAGTTAAGAAGCTATTGTAGAAATCCTGGTGTTGGATTGGAAGTGATGTTAAGGTGAGTGACCTGGTAACTATTGGATGGTAGGAGGGGCTGCTGAGAAGGGAGTGGGGGTGACTCCAAGTTCTCTGAACTGGAAAATAAGGGGGAGGGTGGCTCAGGAGTCTACATTAAAGGAATGGGAGGGTAGAATTTTCAATTATTTGGAGTTTGAAGTAATATTTTTCTTAGGTACAATTAGATAAGCAAGTAAATAGTAGAAAAGCAAAGAAATTCAGCACTGCAGTTTTCAGGGGAAATTATCTTTGGTAAAATTCATGTGATTATTAAATGATGTATGTGCATTAATAAAAATGAAAACTCAAAACTTTTGAAATGCAAGCACAGATGATTACTAGAATAGGATATATCCTTTCTGCAGTAAAGGAATGTGAGGTCTTTTCATAACTTCTTTTTCTCTTGAGTCAATAATCAAGTTTTCTAGATCTTGGCATTTTAATTATTCTTAGTGTTGTCAATTGGCCTCACTCATTCCCTCATATTCAAGTTTTTGTTGTGAAATGATGAGCAGAAGTCTCAAGCCTGATGTTCTACTTCAGAGGCAGTTACAATAGAGGGGCCAGGTTAACTCCCACGTTCATTATTAGTTACTTATAAAATATGGTCTAACTTCTATTGACCTCTCCTACTGCCTTTGTAAGTTGTAAATGATTTTTAACATGTCCTCAGTTATTCCTGTAGTAAATCTCATATGTTTTGCTTTCCACATGTCCCTTAGGTATTGCAATTCTTCATTTAAAAATAATTTTCCCAAATGCACAGCATGCCTTGTTGAGCTGAAGCATGTTTTGTCTTTTTCTTACACACAATACCATTCCTTGTCTTGTTTGTCCTGGCATGGTTTACCCTTAAGATCCCTGAATCAAGTGTCCAACAGAATCAGACATTGATTTGAATTAGCCTTCAGTTAGCATTTCATAAAATATTGACAAATATATGAGATGGATTTTTCAAAAAAATTTTGAGTGCATATATAATAGATGCTGTGCTGCATAGCTACAGAGATACAGCAAAGTGTGCTATGAAATACCACACTAAAGTAAATTACCATCTATGGCTGATTCATATCAATGTATGACAAAACCCACTGAAATGTTGTGAAGAAATTAGCCTCCAACTAATAAAAAAAAAAATTAAAAAAAAATAAATTAAAAAAAAAAAAATAAATTACCAACCCTAGCCATTGTATTTTTATTGACATAATCAAGTTTTTCCTTACCTTAATTCCTTCCAAGCCAATTTTGTATAATTGTTGTGACAGTGTGATTCTTTAGATAGTTGCAAATCCAGTGAGAATTTGCTGAGGTAGACTCTATTCTACCACAAGTCCTGAGAAGTCTACTTAGAGAAAAAATGTTGAAAACAAAACATTTCTTCATTTCTCCTTTTGTGAGTGTACTAAAAATGATCAACAAGATGCAGTATGCTAACTTTGATATTTATATTCCATAATAATAATAATAATAATACCCCCACTATTTAAAAAAATGAAACCAAGTCCTGTGCTAAAAACTGTCACTTTTTGAGACGGTCTTTTAAGTAAATATTATTTTGCCCATTTTCCATATGCAGATAGAAAAGATAAGTCATCAGAGAATTTAGTTTTAGATTCAAGGATTTCAACACCTTTCACAAAAGTATTTTGATGATAAAATATGTAACTATTTTATGGTCAGATTTTCAGATAATTACCTTCCAAGATAAGAATGGTTTTTGAATGTGATAAATAGTATTAGTCAATACTTGAGTTTTCACAGTGCTGAGTTAAAAGCTTTAACTGCCACTGGGCTAATGGCCTACTCAGTGTAGTTAGAATATATGAAACAGGATTTTTTTCATCAGTTAAAACAACATGTTGTCCTCATTAACTTTTCCAACAGGAAATGTGATTTACCTTTTTTGAAAAATAGAAATAAGGACCTTCAATAAATTCAAACACTATTGGAGAATTAGTGATTTTTAGACTGTGTTGTCCAGTATGATAACTATAATCACATGTGGGTGTTGAGTGCTTGAAATGTGCATAGTCTGAAGTGAAATGTGTTATAAGAATACACTGATATTTTAGAATTTACTATGAAAGAAAAAATATTTATTTTCTCAATTTTTATAGTATTTTGATGTTGAATTGACTATTTTTGAATGACTGAGTTAAATAAAATATATTATTAGAATTTCAGATATTTCTTCTTACATTTTTTAGTGGGGCCATTAGAGGGACAAAATTACAAATTAGCTTCAGATTTTATCACCTTTAAATATCACTGAACTAGAGGGCTGACATTTTCAAAGAAGCTGAGCAGTCATAAAATAGTGTGATTTTTTTTTTATTCTCAGCAATTTTGCAAACATATTTTACAACATTAGGAAGGCTGAGATTATAATTTCAGGCCTCAAAGAAGCTCAGCTTTGTATATTTCATGTGGCCTTTGATGCTAATCCATTGTTTTCCTAAATCCAGCTCTTTGAGGGACCTTAAAAAAATATAAGAGAGGATTTAACATTGGAATTGAGCCTTTCAGAATTAGAATATATGTGACAGGTTGAGAGCAGATAAGACAATATCCTGGAAATAGCTGTCAACATTTACCAAAATATGAAAGAGCACTGTGTGTTGGGATCAGCATTACAATTTCAGAAATGTAAACTGAATAAAGTAGGAGGAAGGAGGAGTAAAGAGAGGAACAAATATTTGTAAATGGATTGAAAATATATATGAAAGGATATGTATGTTTTATTAATCTTATTTTTTGTTCCGGTATATATTATAGAGGTATAGAATTGATACCATGTCCATTAATCACTTTAAAACCCATGTGTTAATTAACCCCTGAGAGGTTATTATGTATTAGGCATTTGTTCAGACAAGGAAGCTATTGAACAAAAAAGACAAAACTTTATACCCTTTTGGCACTTAATATTCTATTGGGGGAAGTCACAAACAAAAATCAAACAAATTATATAGTGCATGTAAACAAATGTGAAATGCTGTAAAGAAGAATACAGCTTGGGAGGGCAGATTGCAATTTGCAATGCAGTTGTCAGGAAAGTCCTCAAAGGTTAGGTATCTAACATTTGATCAGATACCCAAAGAAAGGGAGAGGGGTGGGTGTTTAAAATGAGGCAGAGCCCTATGTAGGCAGGCACAGGCCTGGCTTGATCTAGGAACCTGTTCTTAGAATTGACTGTTGGGCAGATACTTCAGTCATCACTTGCAAACTGCACACTCTTTCCATTTTGTTTCTATACTCCCTCCCTTTTACTATGAATGATATATAATTTTATTGATACGTTTTACAGTATAATGTGTCTAGAGCCAACTGCAATAAGATTATTATGTTGTTCACGGATGGAGGAGAAGAGAGAGCTCAGGAGATATTTACCAAATACAACAAAGACAAAAAGGTGAGTGTAATTTTTCTGATATCTTAAATTTAATATTAATTTAGGTGGTTTTAAGAGAGTATGGCAAGAGTGGTGAGGGAAGGTGTTTTTGGTTAAAACATTAGTGTGCTGATTATAAAGCCATACAGCTCATGGATTATATGCCGATCACTGAATTTAATGTTAAATATCTTTTGTGAAATTCACAAGTACTTTACGACTAATTCATTAATAAAGTACTTTGAACCTATATAGAGGCTGTATAGAATATATTTGTTTCATTGATTGTTTACCACTCCTACTTGTCAGCTTATTGTAATTTTCTGATACTCTCCATATTTTTAAGAGGACAATGATTCTCAACTTAATTTCCTAAAATGCCAAGGATCCATAAATAAGTAATGAAAAATTATAGCTTACGTCTTATGCTTTCAGAACTTCAACAGAAATTATATACTTCACAAGGGACCCTTCAGGGTAAAATGCCTATCAACTTTGCTTTTAATTAGAACTTTCATCATTGACGCATCATTAATGCTAATGAATTGTTTTATGTGTGTGTGAAGGATTAAAAAAAGGAAAAATATAATACATTTAGGTAAATATACATAAGTTATATGTATATTGGCAGGCAAAATACTGTGGATAATAGGGTAGAGTATTGATGAAAATTTTTGAAACACTTCAAAAATACCAGTACTTTCAAAGAGTTGACAACATACATATGTATAACTTTGAATTGTTTACAAAATGTTTTAATACTCAGCTCTTTGATACTGCATATGCTATTAAAGTATAATGTCACATGACATAAGCTTAATGTGAGGGTTAAGTTTTTTTAAACATCTGGTGACTTTGCTTATATAGAAGAGCCATTCCTTTTGAAAAAGTTGATAAATGGACTGAACTGTTAATAGGCTATAAATGTTTCGAGTGGTATCTTGCTACTGTGCATATTTGTTTCAGAAATATCATTAGAATGAAAAGTAATGGGAAAATACAGATGCATTAAGATATGATGTACATTTCTTACTTTATTTAGTAGCTACTACTCATTGTTCAGAATTCAGGGCAGTCACCACCGCTGGGAGGATGACCCTGTCCTCCTTTCCTCCCACTTGACGGTGGTTCACCTGCGTGTGCTCTGACCCCGTAGTGCGGTGTCTGAGCCCCCCAAGTCTCTTCACACTTAGGCTACCCATGAGCTCTTTTCCCTGTTCACCCTCTGGATGACAAGGTCCCACGTGACTAGGCCTTTGTGTTGTTTACCTATGAACTCTCAGCATCCTACGAGAAGCACAAAATCAGAGTTAGTTCTCCATACATGGCAATAAATAAAACTTGAAAGTGTCTAACAAAAGTTGGAAGCATGATTTCTGTTATAGAACAAATTCATAATCATAAAAAATAATCTGGGTTAAGGAATATTTCACTTATTTAAATATTCTCAGTGATATACAATTACCATGTTTTGAAGAATTCAAATGTAATAAAATAAATTTAATCTAAATTCATTTCTATTAATATTTACTTCAGTATTCTTCTAATTAATCATACACTGATAATTTGGAAAGGTCTTTTTAACATCTTCTAGTCATAAGTTTAAGTATTTTTTATTATGATAGAGGTGCATAAGTAGCAGCCCCAGTGCTTTTCATTTTTTAATGAATATAATTTAGTTAAATCATCTTTTCTTTGATTTTGATATCATCCAAACTAACAAGCAGAATTATCATTCACCTCTGAATATTTGGAAGAGTTTCTGAAATATGGTAATGAATATTGCATTCTGTATTGCAATCTGTGCCAGAGATATATTTTAATTTCAAGTAGAAAAAAGTTTAACAAGTTTAAATAAAAGAATTTAAATGTATAAAAAGAGAAAAATAATAAACTTGTTATTTATTTTTTTCCTCTCCAAAAACTCTTTTTGCATGCAGAAATGATACAATAACATGTCTTGGAGGCATATCATAATTTTCTTTTTTTCCATAAAAGAGATTTTATGTCATAAGGAAAACAACTGTATCGTACCCTCCATTTTCACGAATTGTCTAGTTGATTGAATAAGTGAAAAATTTACTAGTTGAAAGCCATTTTTCTATGTGTATATCCAAAAAATGTCCAATCTAAATATTACTATCTTGAAACACTGCTTCTCATCTCCTTCACCTTTTATAGGAACTCCATGTTTTAAACAAAGTCATTTTGTGACATTCTAAACCACATAAGAAATGATTCATATCACATTCACTATTTAAAACTGATGAATCTAATCTTACTTAACAATCTTGCTGTTTGCCTATTAATAATATCTCTCTGCTGTAAGGACACACACTTCTCCTAAGGACATAGAATTTCTGTGAGTTCCAAAGAAACTTTGAAAAGTACGTAGGCAGTGCTTTCTATGATTTTTAAAATAAATGTATAGTTAGCTAAGAAAAATTAAGATATCCTTAGAATTAGAAACTACATTTTTTTTAATGGGAGTCTAATTTAGGGGCTGTAGCAAAGTTCTGTGATACACACTCTTATACATGTATACATATTTACATACACAGGTATATGAACACACATTTATATCTGTTTTAAATGGACATTGGTTCTGTCAATCATATCTCTAGAAACAAGGGACCATGTGTGGAACTTTGGCTTAGCTCTCTTATGTAAAGTGCTATGAGTAAATTTTGACCACTGACAAGTGGTTAAAAAGTGATCAAGGAATGAGGAAATAGAAATCTGAATATAAACTAATTTTTTTCTAAAATATTTGCAAATTTGCTAAGAAATATTAGGAAAAATTAAGACAGTCAACTCTGGGTGAAGTTTTGCACACATATGTGTGCATGCATACATTTTTTTTTAACAGTGGAAGAGCTAAGTCATTATTTTAACTTAAGGTTAGTAAAGGGATATCCAGACAGAGAAAGCTTATAGATACAAAACAGAGAAAGGATAATTGATGGAGATCTTTTTTTTTTTTTTTTTTTTTTACTTTACAACATTGTATTGGTTTTTGCTATACATTGACTTGAATCCGCCATGGGTGTACATGTGTTCCCCATCCTGAACCCCCCGCCCACCTCCCTCCCCATCCCATCCCTCTGGGTCATCCCAGTGCACCAGCCCTGAGCACCCTGTATCATGCATTGAACCTGGACTGGCTATTTGTTTCACATATGATAATTTTCATGTTTCAATGCCATTCTCCCATATCATCCCACCCTCGCCCTCTCCCACAGAGTCCAAAAGACTGTTCTATACATCTGTGTCTCTTTTGCTGTCTCTCATACAGGGTTATTGTTACTGTCTTTCTAAATTCCATACATATGCATTAGTATCCTGTATTGGTGTTTTTCTTTCTGGCTTACTTCACTCTGTATAATAGGCTCCAATTTCATCCACCTCATTAGAACTGATTCAAATGTATTCTCTTTAATGGCTGAGAAATATTCCATGGTGTATATATACCACAGCTTCCCTATCCATTTGTCTGCTGATGGACATCTAGGTTGCTTCCATGTCCTGGCTGTTATAAACAGTGCTGCAATGAACATTGGGGTACACATGTCTCTTTCAGTTCTGGTTTCCTCGGTGTGTATGCCCAGCAGTGGGATTGCTGGGTCATATGGCAGTTCTATTTCCAGTTTTTTAAGGAATCTCCACACTGTTCTCCATAGTGGCTGTACTAGTTTGCATTCCCACCAACAGTGTAACAGGACTCCCTTTTCTATGGAGATCCTTGAAAGAGGAGGGATTGAGAGATCCAGAGCACAGATTTCTGAATTAGACAATTAGGAATTGTATTTCTGAAAGCATTGTTATGCCACATTTCATTGCACTCTGCTTCCAAGTTCAATGGCTGTTTAAATTTTCTAATGTGGAAAACTATGTTAGACAAAAAATTTGTGTCTTGGTATTTGCATGTTTTTATCCACTAGCAGTGATGATAGCAGACAATTTTTAAGTCACTTATGTTTTTTAATGTGTTTGTATTTTGTCAAGACAACATTTCACAATTAACTGTTTATGCCATGGGTGTATATATGCAACTAGTGTGTGTAAGAGAGATTTTCCCACCATCTTTAATATGTCTTCAAATGGTTTGGGATAAACTGTCAAACCCTTTCTCACTTCCCCTGCTTATTCTGACTTCTCTACCTTCCACTCATCCACCCAGTGTGAGAGGTTTGCCACCCTCAGACATGTGGATGCATGGAAGATCCTTGTCTATCTGTGTCATCTAAGGATGTGTATGACCAGTTATTTACCTGCAAAATTCATATTTATTATGCAATAAATTTATCAACTCAGAACTTAACTAGCTACATTTTCTTTCAAATGGCCAATGTGTAAAACTGAAATTTGATAGTAAAATAAAAACTTTCAATATGTAAAATTCTATATTCAACTATAATTTTACTTTAAAACATGCCCCTTAAGATAGACATTCACTTGTAGCTTAAAAATATCGAAATTGCAAAGTCACAGAATTTGGAGAGCTTTTAAAGAAAAAAAAATATCTGAAAACCTCTTTTTGAATCCTACTTTCTCCCCAGGCCTCTTGCTTGGCATGAATGTGACTGAATGCTTCATTTAAACCCATTTGTCATCCAGATGACATTAGAAATCATTCAGAACAACCCAGATAGGTGTGATGAGGTCCACCCAGAGAGCTGATGAATGAGTTTGCAGATACAGAGCACAATTTAATGAGGCCAAAAGGTTTGAGAATTAGAACAAAATGTTTGGGTTCTTTTGAAATGTATTACTCTTGGGAATTAATCTACCTGATTATAGATAGGTACAGCTTAAAACTGAGTCCATGTTAATCTCCTCACACAGCTGTTCCACATTAAAATTATTCACTTTCTAATCTTTACCTGCAACTCTGCCATTCCTTAGGGCTCAACCATGTGTATGAGACTGCCTTATAAATGGTGCCAAAACCAAAATGAACTCTATCATAGATTCCAAACACATGAACAAAGGAAACTGACACCAGATACAGAGTTGAAAGATAATTCCCAGGTCTAGCGAAAGTAAAGATATTTAATTTTCTGTAGATTAGCAAAGAGATTGGTTAGCAGTATACACTTAAGATTGTCTAGCCAGCTATAAAATAGTTCTTGGATTCTTAGGTTACTTCTCAGAATTAATCAAAAATAAAAAGACATTCAAAAATCCATAAAATGAACATTTCAAAATAGCTAGTAAACTGAATAAGAAGAACCAATAAAAACGCATATGATAGATGTGGAATAATTTTGTAAAATAAAGAATGCATAGCTAAAAAGTTATAATTGTCTGACAGTGGATGCTTTATTTTTTAGATTCTTTCAAAAATGATTGGCAGTCTTTTGTCAGATCCAGAAGAGAAATAATCTATAACCTACAAAAATCTAAAGCAAGTCACAAATGGCTAAATCTGTATATGTGTTTTATACAGTAAAAGTGAAAATCATCAACTACTTTTTCAACATATGGTAGGAAAAATAATTCATGGGAAAATAATACATTGCCTTCTTGGTAGTCTCTGCCTAGCTTCTCCATCAGGCAAGAATGAAGCCTTTCGAAGGAATGTTCAAACCTCTGATAATAGAAGAAATTCAGACTTGTAGAATATTTAATACTGTTTAGAAATGCACTGCTTTTAAAAATTTTCATGTAATTTGGTACATTCAACCGTTTCCAAAGGATTTTCAGTTTTAGAATGGCAACAATAGCTGTGTTCATAAAAGCCAAATATATTACTTGTGCTGGAGTTAAGGTGTCACTAAAAACAGTAATTATAAGTAATATTGGCCCTGCCAATAGATGATCAACTTAAAATTCATGTCATGTGCATGTGTGAGGTGTCCTTCTCTGACAGATTTGTTTACATTTGTGTTCTTAGAATGAAATTAGTATTGATAATTCATTGCCTAAACTAAGGAACATTTTCTTTGGGTCTGAGTATTATTACTTCCATACATTTTACAGAGTCCTTAATTTGATGGCTAGAACAAATCCATTGAAATGTGAGAATAAGTATTACATTAAACAGAAAGTATTTTACATGACATAGGCCATAGAGTGCCACAAATACACTTGAAATAATTTCTAGGTAGAATTGTGCCACCTAAAATTGGGATTGCCTTTTGTTGATGTGAAATCACAATACCAGGAAGGGCATTCTTGCTCTGCTTTTCCTGAGGCTGTCTTCTTGGACTGAAAGCTCTAGCTCCACACAGAGATCTTCCCTGCTCAGAATTTCTAGAGTGGTCCCCATTATTCTCTATTTCAGTACCATCTTTCCTCTTTGTTTTCTTCCTCCCAGATTACCATTTTTATTATTTTTTATGTACTTATTTACGTTATCTTGAACTCTCTTCTGTTAAAAGCTCCAAGAGGTAGGGGTTGTATCAGCTTGTAAACCTACCATTGACTCCTTAGAGGCTAAGAAGGGCTTGATGCACAGTGGTTGCTGAGTAATGACTGAAGATGCCCAACATAAATGAATAAATGTAAATATACAATAAATAATCTCCTATAGTAAACTGTAAAACATTCATATATGATACCGAATAGCTTTGATCTTTTACAAGAAAATAGTTTAAAATTATATTTTTTCCTTACAAGTGGAATGTTATTGTTGCTGTTGTTCAGTTGCTGAGTTGTGTCCGACTCTACGAAACCCCACGGACTGCAGTGTGCCAGGTTTCCCCGTCCTTCACCATCTCCTGGAGCTTGCTCAAACTCATTTCCATTGAGTCAGTGATGCCATCCAATCATCTCGTCCTCTGTCATCCCCATCTCCTCCTGCCTTCAATCTTTCCCAGCATCAGGGGCTTTTCCAATGAGTTGGCTCTTCTCAGCAGGGTGGCCAAAGTATTGGAGCTTCAGTTTCAGCATCAGCCTTTCCAATGAATAATATTTGGGGTTTATTTCCTTTAGGATTTACTGGTTTGATCTCCTTGCAGTCCAATGAATTCTCAAGAGTCTTCAAAACCATAATTTGAAAGCATCAGTTCTTTGGCACTCAGCCTTTCTTATGGTCCAACTCTCACATCCATACATGACTGCTGAAAAAACCAGGCTTTGACTAGATGGACCTTTGTTGGGAAAGTAATGTCTTTTTGTTAATATGCTGCTAGGTTTGTCATGGCTTTTCCTCTAAGGAGCAAGTGTCTTTTAATTTTATGGCTACAGTCAACATCTGCAGTGATTTTGGAGCCCAAGAAAATAAAGTCTGTCACTGTTTCTATAGTTTCCCTATTTTCCAAGAAGTGATGAGACCGGATGCCATCATCTTAGTTGAATTTCAAGCCAGCTTTTTCACTTTCCTCTTTCATTTTCATTAAGAGGCTCTTTAGCTCTTCTTTGCTTTCTGCCATAAGGGTGATGTCATCTTTATATCTGAGGTTATTGCTATTTCTCCCGACCATCTTGATTCCAGCTTGTGCTTCATTCAGCCCAGCGTTTCGCATGATGTACTCTGTATAGAATTTAAATAAGCAGGGTGACAATATACAGCCTTGACATACTTCTTTCCTAATTTTGAACCAGTCTATTGTTCCATGTCTGGTTCTTGTTGACCTGCATACAGGTTTCTTCGGAGGCAGGTAAGGTGGTCTGGTATTCCCATCTCTTTAAGAATTTTCTACAGTTCGTTGTGATCCACAGTCAAAGACATTAGCATAGTCAATGAAGCAGAAGTAAATATTTTTCTGGAATTCTCTAGGTTTTTCTATGACTCCATGGATGTTGCAATTTGATCTCTGTTTCCTCTGCCTTTTCTGAATCCATCTTGTACATCTGGAAGTTCTCGGTTCACTTACTGCTGAAGCCTAGCTTTGGAGGACTGAACATTACTTTGCTAGCAGGTGAAATGAGTGCAGTTGTGCGGTAGTTTGAACATTCTTTGAACCCCATAAACAGTATGAGAAGGCAAAAGTAGAATGTAGAGTAAAATTAATGTTCCACCCTTGCATAGGTCATTGTAAGAATTAGGGGGACTTAAGTTCATATAAAAAAATGATTGTATTGATGCCACCTCTCCTTTCATACTAATCAGTCCAACACATAGTTTTTCATGAGTATTCTCATTATTAGAGTCAGTGAAGTATTTAGCATTACCCAAGAGGAACATCTGAAATAAGTATATCACTTATGTTGTGACCTCTCAGCTGACAATAGTCTCTGCAGAGCTAAATTGCTTAGAAATGAAATGTGTCCATAGCTTTTTCCTCTGTTATCCAATCCTGTCAGTGCATGCAGATAGAAGGGGAACCTGAACTTGCTCCCTTATAATCTTAATATACAAGGATGATTCATTGTAATTGTTAACATTTTTAAACACCAACATAATCCCAAGGGCATGTATCTATGTTATGTACCGACATGAAAGACATGTAAGAGAGATATCAGCTAGGTCCTTTAAGATCATGTAAGCAAAAACTACTGCATTTCGTTTTCCTTTTTAAAGTTGCTTGGTGTGATTTACTTAAACAAACTCACTAGTCACTTACTAAATTCATTCCTTTGTCAGGCCCTGGGAAATTCCATACAGGCATATCTTATATGGACACACGGCATTTAGACAGTATCTTTTTCTTTGGAGTTTATTCTTTTTTTTTTTTTTTTGCTTCCATTTATTTTTATTAGTTGGAGGCTAATTAGAATATTGTAGTGGTTTTTGCCATACATTGACATGAATCAGCCATGGATTTACATGTATTCCCCCTCCCACCTCCCTCTCGACCTGATCCCTTTGGGTCTTCCCAGTGCACCAGGCCCGAGCACTTGTCTCATGCATCCAACCTGGGCCCTATATGGAGTTTATTCTTAAATGCAGTAAAGCAAACCAAATTTGCCCCTCTGGGAAGGTATTGTTTCAAATTAAGTTCTTTTTGAGGCATGAAAATGGAAAATGTTACCTCACTGAATTCTGATAGTTTGACTATAGAAGACATTGTAGTCATCATCATCATCATGTCATCCTTATTACTGTAGCTAATATTTATTGTGCTTATAATTTTCCATATAAGACAAAAGCTTTTCATGTATCACTTCATTCACAGTTGTAATAGCCATATGATAAAAAGGTTTTTATCACCATCAACATCATCCCCATTTTGGAAATAAGAAAACCAAAATTTGAGAAGTTAACGAGCTTGCTGAAAGCTACACAGCTACTAAGTGGCAAAATCAATCATTTAAATGTTCTGCAGTCCAAATTTCATAACCTCATGTGGAGTGTGCTGGCTAGTCGTGTATCTCTCTCTCCAGGGCAGCCTTGGGGCCATGCCAGTCATCATTTGCCCACCCAGGATCCTTCCTTCTAGCCGGATAGCAAGACTTCACCACTAAGGAACATGCTTCTCACAGCTTTAAGAGGCTAAAATGGATTAAACTAAGCCATCAAATCTTTGCAGACTTGCAAGAACCTTTCAGATCACTGGGCTTTATAAAATAAATTAAGTGTGAAAGGTACATTTGGACACTTTTATTTATTTCATAATGCTATAAACTTAGAGATGTGTGTTATTTTAAACGCTGTGGATCCTGGTATTCTTGTGAATTATGAAAACGACTGTAGAATTTTCTTCTAAAATATTCAGTCCAATCTAGTGTTTTTATAGGCTTATTGCCAAAAATTTTAGTACACACGTAAATTAATAAAACCCGTTTCTGACATCATTTTTCTAACATGATTCGATAGCTGATGTTTTTATTTTAGTTTTATTGGCTTTCTTTCTTCATAGTCTCATTTCCATTATTCCTTGGAGATTTGCCTATTGTAAATTAAACTTGAACTCTGGGTAACTGATAATTGTTGAGGTGACAGTTTCCAGTAACTGGGTTCTGCTGGGAAACAAGAAATTCCTATGACTTTTAAAATAGGTTGACCCTGTGGTTTTGGAAAAATCTTAATTGAAGACAAGTATTTTTGTCTTCAACAAACAAGACAAAATAAAAAGCAGAGTAACAGAAGTCTAGAACTAAAGGATACATCAGTAGTATATTTTAAGAAGCAAATCAGTAACCCAATTTGCTGGTAATTAAAAGTTTTCTCTGGTCAAATAGGCCAGGCTTAATATGTAAATTATAATTCAGATTTACATGTTGGAATTATAATTTTCTGTTCAGAGAAAAAATGATTTTTGAACCAAGTGAAGGCCAAATTATATAAATTTGCAACTAATAATAGAGACTAATTTTTAGTTTAATTATATTAAATATGCTCTCAAATTCCAATTTCTATTGTGAATATTCTTATATAACTAAACATGAGTCAATAATTTTTTTTTATTTTCTAGGAATAATACAGCATATAAATAATATGTGTAGTATAGATACTTTAACTTGCCTGAAGAAATTTTCTCATCTCCATTAAAAAGACTATGTAACAACAAAAAAGAGATTACAAATTTACCATGATATAAGTATAAAGAAACAACCCATGGTTATGAATGCAAGGCTTCTATCACTCTGGTTTTGGCTCTACTCTGTTATAATGAACTAATTTATATATCAGATGATATCAAAGTGTGTCTTATATCCCTCTGGGAAAACATTAAGACCACTCATTTAGCTATTCATTTTTTTTTCATTTAATAAATATTTATTTTCATATCTATATAAAGTACTTTAATAGATATAATAGTGCAATCCTGAAACTGTTTTAATGCAGTCCAATGTTTATTCAATTTCTAACTTCCCATATCATTTCTGTTAGAGACCTGGACTCCAGCAATGTGAAAAAATATTTTTCAAAGCCATCTATAGCTATATATGTTTCATATATGACCCTCACAGAAGTGAACATTGTAAAACATGGCCTATCTAACATCAACCAGTTCAGGATCATTTAGCAAATTTTCTAGGAATATTACACTTACAACAATGAGTCTTCAGTATGTACTTGTTCTGTGGATCTAGTGTTGTGATTATAAATGTACTACTAGGCATAAGTAAAGGAATTTTTTCTCTGCAAAAGTTGGCTTTGCTTTAATGGAGGCCTGATTTAAAGTAATTTACTTAATGGAGACTTTAGATGAGATATTTAGCTTGTGTGACTGCACATTAAGTGTTTCGAGGTTTTGTTGTTTTTGTTGTTGTTTTTTAATGTCATTTTATTTGTTTTTCTGTAAGACCACATAAATACACTAAAAAGAAAAGACCTCTAAAAATTCACATCTTTGAGAATGTAGTTTACCTTAATCTCTAAATTGTGCCTATTTCAAGGAAACACTTTATTATCTTATTTCTCCAAATTTATAGCTAAAGAAGAATGGTACGCTCAAAGAAGTGAAAAACATCAGACTGAGGGGACAGCAACCATCTCTGTGAACTTGGCACTGGAGTCAGTTCATTAACTCTTCCACAGGGTGGCAGTCATATAGCGTGGAATAGGAGAAACGAAAGTAACACTCCCAAGTGGAAAGTTAGGGTTCAAAAATCATTTTTTAAACTTCATCAATTCATTGTATATATGTACTATGAAATGTTGAATATCACACCTGATTATGAAATCAATCTAGTTAAAATCTTATTACATAATTAGTTCAAATATTTAAAGCAAAGACAAAAGTCAGCATGGGTACAGCACCTGGGATTGAAGTATTATATTCACGTGGATCTTTTCATTGTCATAGAAAGAATTAAAAATTTATATTGAACTTTTTATATTTGATTTTATGTTTGATTTGAAACTGAAGTAATGTTAATGTAGACTTTTTCTTTGTCATAGAAAGAATTAAAAATTTATATTTGATTTATGTTAAACTTATCTTAAATATATATATTTATCAAGTCATTTTAGAAAATTCTAAGATAATCTATAAAATCATTAACTACATGCATGTTTTGTGTAACATGCATGTGTAACATGCTTGCATGTATGTATGTATACACACATATACATGTATGTATATCTACCAAGAGAAAAAGTAAGTTTTTAGATATACTAGCAAGATTTTGTAACTATTGTAATGGCAAGCCAGTTGCTGAAACTGTAGAAAGGTTGAATTTGTAATTTTTAAGATTTTAGTAACCATTGGGAGGATATTTTCAGAAAAATATCTTTAAAAACATCTATCATAAGGCAGATTTGCAAAGTGAGTTAAAAATTATGCATTCATGATACAGGAATGATTCAATCAGTTCAGTTCAGTTGCTCAGTCGTGTCCGACTCTTTGCGACCCCATGAACCACAGCAGGCCAGGCCTCCCTGTCCATCACCAACTCCCGGAGTTTACCCAAACTCATGTCCATTGAGTCAGTGATGCCATCCAACCGTCTCATCCTGTATTGTCCCCTTCTCCACCTGCCCTCAATCTTTCCCAGCATCAGGGTCTTTTCAAATCAGTTAATGCATCCTATATTCAAATAGCCAAGGAAGGACCTATATGATAAATGAATAAAGATAGAGAAGAAAACGTAAAAAAAAAAAGTGTGTATTAAGCTTTTATTAAATTATAATTAATTATGACAATGTACACTTTGACACCCAGCTATGATTCTAAATTCTTTAATTTGATCAACAACTGAGGTTTCCATGTAGGCCAACAATTAGGGTCAGGCAAAACTTCTGTAGTAAAACAAATCAAGCAATATGTTTTGTTGTTGTTTTTTGACTAGTATGTTTTTTGCCTGTGTTACAAAAATCTATATAGAAAGGAGGTCACTCTACCTTTAGTTGCTTAGAGCATTTTACTTAATGATAATGATAGTGTTTATTTGGACTGTTTGAATAACATCAGTCAAAATAATCACATGGTGTAGGTCTATGTATGTCTAGCCTCTATGTTATTAGAAATGCTTGATTTCTAGGGATGTAGATATGTAATAATAATTCATTTAGTCTTATTCATTTATGTCCTTGTACTGAAAAGTACCTTATGGAAACCATTTTATTGGAATACTGTTGTGGTAAGAGAAACAACAGACAAAGCAGTGCTTTAAATTGAACATTTGAGACATGCTTTCAAATGTTAATCATGAAAGTGATCCCCAGGTACTTTCTAGAACATCTGAATTGTTTCCGTGTCCTGAATTCACATGACATTTTTTTAAGGTATGGCAATTAAATTGAATTATCAGTAGGGTGGCCAACCCATTCATGAAAATAATCCATTTAGGAGTAATTTTAACTCTGTTAAGTAATAACACTCCACTAAAATGCATATCCCCCAAAATGACCAATTGAAGATTTTAGGAAATGAAACTAGATTTTTGTATTTTGAAGGATTAAGGGAGAGAAGGGTAGGTGTCACCAACTTCTGTTAAGCTAGAACCAGTCACCTGTCTTTACAGTTTGGGGTGATTAAAACTCTGATGTGTTCACCAAATGGCTTCTTGCATAACTAGCCAAGGCAAACCTGGACGAGTGGCTTGAGTGAAACTTTACAAGTGAAACAACAACCTCCCCAGTGTACTTTCTGGGGCAAGGGTTGTTATGATGTGATCTCTGTGTGGCCAAGACCAGCGAAAGAACAGAGACCAGATGTGGAATCTCTTGAGATTTGTGCTCTGCAGTCAGTGCGAAAGATGAAACAGATGAAACAATTAGAAAATGTCAATTCAAACAGTCAATCGACATGAATTAGGGAAAAGCTCTTAACATAGTTCAAACCAGACCATGAATTCATGGAAAAGTGCTTTTCTGCATGTTTATCTTTAGAAAAAGCTAAACTGTTGAACTTAGAGTATTGGTTTACTCTGATTACTAACTTGGTAAAAATCAGTGTAAGTCAAGTAACCGTTTTATTAAATAGTTGTTGACCTCATTGAATTTATTTTCTATACTTCTATACTATTTAAATTCAGCACCTTCCAATGAATATATAAATTACAATAATTGAACAGTATCACAATTACATTTTAAAATATTTGCATATAGAAGCAGTCAATATTTTAATTCTTTTTAAAAATGCTCAGAGCTTAAAATATTTATTTATGTGTTACAATCATCTTTTATAGAAAGTAAGTCATATGACTAACATCATACTCATGCATGTGCATATTAAATATTTTCATGATGTGAAAAGTAGTGAAACTATCATTAAGTATAATGTTCTAAGCAACTAAACATAGAGTGACCTCCTTTCTATATAGATTTTTGTAGCCTTGTCCCTATTAAGTAGGATTTTTTTTTGCAGTGACTAGATATGTGAATAATATGTTTTAACCAGGTGAGACAGCTGATGTTGGGTTGAATCTAAAAGATGCCATTTCTGCTGATGAAACCTTAGTCACGATCCTGCCACAGAGTCGGGGTATGATGCAGAGCACCCAAGTACTAACTTAAATTTAGTAACCAAAGTCTATGTTTAGAGTAGATTATGTGGTTTCTCTCTGGTGCCTTCCTAAGTGATTTAGTGGCCTCAATTTTCTTGTCACATTAAATAACTGAAAAACATGCTTTATTTATCTTTTATTTTAGCTCTTTTGTTTTGCCTTTCAATTAAATTTTATGCAGCCTAACCGGATACCCATTTTTAAATTCATCAGGTCCGTGTATTCACATTTTCAGTTGGTCAACATAATTATGACAGAGGACCTATTCAATGGATGGCCTGTGAAAATAAAGGTAACAAGTCTGTTTAATGACCACATTTTATTATAAGAAGATGAATTTAGTAGTTATCACTTCTACATATTATCATTTAAAATACTCTAAATTTGTAACTCATTTTTAAAGTGAGGCAAGAATAAGATGCAGAAGATATTTTCTCTAGAGAAAACACACAAACTTTGGCTTCGATGTTACATTACATTATAGTGTTACTTTGACATTATAGTGTTGTATTTTATTGAATTATACTAATGATTCTGATCAAATATAATTTGCATGAAGAATTAAGAATCAGATAATATCTGAGTTGTGTAAAACTTAGATATAAGAAAGTATAACATTATATGTACTTTTTTTCTGAGTGGCTGCATTATTTTTTTATATGTGTTATGCATTCCTAGATAATTCAGACTTTGTATAGTGAATCTATATTTCATTTATTCTCAGAAAAAAATATTATTTGAAAAATGACACATGACAATAGAAAGAGCCTAGATTTATTCTGAAAGTTATATTTTGGCAGATATTTTATATAATATAAAATTGTTAGATACCCATCATTGTATACTTTTAATTATTTTTCCAATGAAAACAATTTTTGATGATAATAGATTTTCTACTGCTTTCTAGAAAAATGACATTTATTTTATACAATATGAGAAATGTAGTGAAGTTTCTGATAAAGCTTGTGTACTTGCTATGAGTTTACATTAATCATACATTTTTCAAACTGATCAGTGGTATTGATAATTTAGTATTTTCTGAATTAGAAGTACTCAGTTTCTCCTAGAAAGCCATAAAATAGTTCTGTGTTTTTTATTATATCATAATATGTAAACATATAAATCTGTTGTGTATATGTGTGTATATTTCAGGTTATTACTATGAAATTCCTTCCATTGGAGCAATAAGAATCAATACTCAGGTATGGTTATTTAAAACTTGTTTGAAGTGTTTTTTCAAACTAAGATATTTCTCTGCTCCTTTAAATATGCTCAATATGAAGAAAATAAGTGAAAATGAATGAGTAATTGATAGTATTACATGAATAAATAATTCATACTATTACATTTGTAATAAAATAATGAGTATCATGGTAATGTATTGGTTTTTATTTCACTAAAATTCCAAGTGTTTTTAAATATCTGAAACTCAGACAAAGATGTATAATTATGTTTGTCTTCTCCTATTTTAAAAACATCATAGAAAATAAATAAAATCAATGTACCAACAATCTCATCATATAATTTCAACTTGTTTCTATGGCAAATCATTTAACTGAGTTTCCCCAAATTATAGGTTCAACACAGAAAATTAAACAATAATTATTTTCAACTTACAACAAGGAGATGGTTTTTCTACAGCCATTCAGTTGAAAACATACTTGTTAAATAGGTAGATAGAACCAATAAGTTAATTTAAATATATATTATCTTTAAATATTCATAATATGCTATTTAAAATCATTTATTCAGTTTTAAACATAACTGAAAGTCTACAAAATAGACCAAGTCAAAATTTAGCGCAAATAACATGGCTTTTGTGGAAATGAATACTGAATATGTTGAGTTTTGAAATGAAACAGCAGCTGCATTCAAGCCTGATGTCTAGTTTTGGCACAGTATTTCATTTATTTTTGATATGTTTAAATGTAGTTTTGAATTTCAGCCAAACAATCTGTGATATGAAAACAAGTATGTGGCTGCTTTATTATTTCAAATTTGTGCAGTTCCATCCAGTAAATCACAGAGCCTTAAATAGTTTAGATTAACATAAAACAATTCACAGGGAACTTATTTCACTTATCCTTGGCTGTACCTCAGAAAGAGAATGTTTTGTTAGGAGAAAAAAAAGAAAAACTGGGGTAGATACATTGTATAAATAATACAAGTCAAATATTGTTAATTCTGAGTATGCAGACATACCATTTATGGAGTACCCAAAGTAGAAACTGAATGATTATATGCTTAACACTCTTAATAATTTTAATTCCATCTTCATTTTTACCTCTAGGTAAATTTTTCTCTGTGGAGTTTTTTTTTTTCTTAGCACTGCATTCCTACTTATCAACCACTTAAATTTTTTAATGTGTTTATATATAGGAATATTTGGATGTTCTGGGAAGACCAATGGTTTTAGCTGGAGACAAAGCTAAGCAAGTCCAGTGGACAAATGTATACCTGGACGCACTGGTAAGCTAGGCTGTTTAACCAAAGACTGTTACAACAAAAGCACACGGCTGACTTCTGTTTGTCTGTAGCTTCCATTTCTCTTTTTCTCTTCATGAATCCCTTTCAGAATTCCTTCTATCACAACCTTCTTTGCTAGAATTTACATAATTTACTTAAAAATCTAGACTTGTGTGCAATAGAAAACCAGAGATGTAAAGTGTTGTTTTTTAGTTGTCATTGAGGATACAGAGTTTCAAACCCCGAATCTTGAATTTAAGATCATTCTAGTAACTTTGTGAAGTTTTATGTAAAAATAAAAATCCTCAAGTCACATAAATTAGTAGATTTTGAACAAGAATTGTGAAGAAAGTATTTTTAAAGTAGATTTCAGCTAGCAGAAGCTTGTAGATCAGATGGTAAAGAATCTGCCTGCAATGCAGGAGACCCAGATTCAGTCCCTGGGTTGGGGAGATCCCCTGGAGGAGGAGAGCATGACAACCCACTCCAGTATTCTTGCCTGGAGAATCTCCACAGGGTCGCAAAGACTTAGACATGACTGAGCAACTAACACTTTCACACTTTCAGCTAGCAGGAGTCTGTCTGCTGTCTCCTCCATATTTAAGATAGCCTCCGTATCTCAAACCAGACTCAACAAAACTCAGAAGTACTTGCAACTAGATAAACAAAAACCTTACCCCACCCTGGAATAATCAAAACCTAATCACCTCTTCATATTATAATTTCTTGCTTTAGAGACAACCCCAAATATTTATGGAAATAGCCCATTGAAGTGATTCAATCTGATGTGAAATAACAAATAAAAACATGTTAGGTTGTCCACTGCACAGTGGGAATTGTAGTACAGGCATGCCATCATATTTCAGAGCAGTGGTTCTTTCTCAACTGAGGGCAATTTTGCCCCTCAGATCACTTGGAAATATCTATAGGTATTATTGATTATCATGACTGGGATAGAGAGAGTTTGCTATTGGCATCCAATGAATAGGTGTCAGGGATGCTGTTAGACATTCCCACAATGTACAAGAGAATCACACACATTCCCAACACACTCTCGTATGCACGCGCGCGCGCGCGCACACACACACACACACACACACACACACACACACACACACACACAACAAAGACTTATTTAGCTCAAAATGTCAATAGGGCTGAAATTGAGAAGTCATATTTTAGTATAACTTTTCCTTTCCTAATATGAAAGTTATAAATAGTAATAAGGCTTATTCATATGCTTAACTTAATTAGAGAAGACTTAATTAACAATTTTGCTAGTGTAACATCAGAGAGACTTAAAATACTAAACCCTGAAAAATAGATGCTGATTCAGTAACCCCTTTTCCTACTTGGAGTTTAATTATATGCTGATACTACTTTCCTGAATACAGTGATGAACCCACAGGGCAGAATGCAATCTATTTAGAAAGAATTACTTATCATTTGGTTCTTGTAAAATAAACATATACAGGAAGTTTAGGAGAAAAACAGGCACTATTAGCAGCAGCCTTGCACGCTAAGAATGATAAAATGAAGCTTGCTTACCTCAAGCCCTTGCTAAAATTACCGTCCAGTGTTCCTTCTTGACATCACATATTTATTTAAGGTCACATGGTCATCTGAAGCTGTGGTCAAAATGTTTCACGCATTCAAATCCATCACAGGACAGAGTATGATAGGAGGAGTCAATAATTATTCCCTCTTGTATTTCCTATGACCAGAAGTTCATTAACCAGCATGTCTGCATTGTTGGTAAGGTTCTTGCAGATAGCATAAATGACTTTAGAAAGCGATTTTGGTTCTGAATCTGCTGTTCTGCTAGCTGAGACTAAATGTTAAAAAAAAAAAAAAAAGAACAAAAAGAGACATTAATTGACTGGTCAGTGGCTACATAGTGCATTCTTTCTTCTAACTTAAGACTCAAACATGACCCATCTTTTATTTCCAATTACTTGTGTATAGTCTCTGCACATAGCACATTCAAAAAATAATCTGGTCAGATTCACAGTTATTTTTTTAAAAAAAGATAAAAACATTGCAAGACAAAATATAATAAACATAATGGGAAAAATGAAAAGAACTCTAAAAATCAGAAGAAAGAGGCCACATATTTGGTGATAGAATAAGGTTAAAAATATGGTGTTATTTTAGCTAAATATATGAGTCTAGGTAAGGTTTCTACAATTGGTGATGTGTAGAGAAATTACAGAAAGGAGTAGCAGTATGAAAATTGGACAAGTGCTATGTATATTGAAAGGATGATACTTCGGTCACTTTTGCAGATAATGGAAGATAAGACTAGAATCAAGACTGGGACAGTATTGTGGAGGGTTCATTTTATTTGGGAGATAAAGTAAGATTCTTTATGTTAGATGAAAAGAATTACACTCTGGAAACTAAAAACTAAATATCAAATAAATTCCATGAGAGCTGATATCTTGCTTTATTTCTCTTCTTAGTTCTCTAGAAACTTGCACAGTGCCTTGGAATTGAGTGCAGTTTATGTTTGTCTAATATATTAGAAGCCTTGTATCTCATTTGGGCACACATATTACCATACTTAGAAAAAATTTATGGTATTATGTGTAAATGTGAAAGTGATACAAAGAAAAAGATTGCTTCTATTTATGCCACGCTACCATTCCTAAAACCGTGCGTATACTCAATATATACACAGTTGGTCCTCCATATCTGTGTCTTGTGTCTACAGGTACAACCATTACAGATTGAAAATACTTAGGAAAAAATTCAGAAAGTTCTAAAAAGCAAAACTTGATTTCGCCAGGCACTGGCATAATGTTTACATAATGTTTACATTGTATTTACAACTGTTAAATGGCATTCGCATTGTAAGGGGCTTTCCTGATGTCTCAGATGGTGAAGAATTTGCCTGCAATACAGGAGACCCAGTGTGATCCCTGGGTCAGGAAAATGCCCTGGAGAAGGAAGTGGCAGCCCACTCCAATATTCTTGCCTGGAGAATTTCATGGACTGAAGAGCCTAGTAGGCTACAGTCCATAGGGTTGCAACAAATCAGACATGACCGAGCGACTTCCACTTTACTTTACTTTACCTTTTTGCATTGTAAATGGTATTATAAGTTATATAGAGATGATCTGAAGTCTGGAAGGATGAGCATGAGTTATATGTAAATAATATCCAGTTTATATAAGGGACTTGAACATCCATGGATTTTGGTGTCTTTTGGATACCAGGTTTATAAATTATCTATAATCCGACACTTTTTGAGGTGGAAAGTTTTCGTTGCAGATATTAATTTGCATATTCAACTAAGGATGTTTGCATGGTCAAATTTTCTTCCTTAATACTAAATACAAAGCCAACATGCCTATCATGCAGCCAACTATGTGTCATCATGTCCTTAATTTTCTTGGTCCCAAATAATTTGTTATCTTGTTCTGCTGAAAGTGTATGATTGTCCTTTCCCACTAATTCAGTTTCTACTGTTTTTGAGCTTCCCATGTGTATAATTAATAATAAACCATAGCCTAAACCATTTTCTTTATAAGACTGTGCTGTTTCTAGAACAGGAGTAAATAGATTTGGATTTGGGGTCATTATTCACAAAAAGTTAACTAATAATTTCTCAGTAAATTCAGAATTTTCAACAATAACTTTAAAATTATTTTAAAGAGTAATTTTGTTAAAAATGTAGTTCTGACATGAAATATTTGTAACAGGAATATTATTGTTGCAGATGACAATCATAAAATGCAACCTCTGATCCGAAAATCAGTTTTTTCCAGCTAATCTCTGTGTATTCATGTAACATATGAAATTATCTACATGCTGATTAAATCTGTGTGATTATTTTTGTTCTACTAAACTGCTTCATGACTGGACTTTCATATTTGATTATTGCAGCTGTCTGTATCATTTCACTTTGTCAAAATGTTCATTTTGGAGAGCATATAGAAGCAATGTTGCTTCTTTTAACACCATAATGCTTCTCTAGAATATCCTAGAAATGTATTATCAGTACCATGTTTTTTCTGTTTGCAATATTACTCTGCTACACATCTGTGATTTAGCCTGAAGCCTTTGGCTTAGGGCATGAAAAAATTTAAGAATGGAGCTGAGAGAAAAGAAAAGTTAAATCATTTGAAACAATATTTTAATATCACTCTGTTCATAGTGGCCTCTGATAATTAGGTGAACTCAGTATGAAAAAAAAGAGAGTGGATGGACAGGGTTACTATAAGTTTTAGTGTAATTTGACTTTTAAAGTTATTACAATGCTCTCTTAAGAGTATTATTTTAGATGTTGCATGCTTAAAGAACTGACTAATAGATCCTACCAATTTCTAAGACATTTATTTCATTGACTTTTAAATAAGCTTTCAAAGTCAATTTCTAATTTTTATGGCTTTATGGTTTATAAAGCAACTAAAATAGTGTCAGATATTCAAAAACTAATGCATAATGACAAAGTTTAAATTGTTATTTGAATTTGACTTTTTTCTGTGAATCTATTTTTAGGAACTGGGACTTGTCATTACTGGAACTCTTCCGGTCTTCAACATAACCGGCCAAAATGAAAATAAGACAAACTTAAAGGTTAAAAGTTAATTGATAAAATTAATAATAATAAATGATAAACTATGACGTTGAAGCTCAGTGTGGATAAGATATTTCTATAAGGAAATACATACAACGTAACTGTCTCGTGAGGCTGAAAGTAAAAGTCAGCAGCTGTCTATGTGATAACCACCTGGGAAAAAGGAAATGCAGGACAAGTTCTCAGTTCCCCCAGAGACAAGATTCAACTTAACTCTATTTAACTGACAAGAACACAAGTTCAGGATCTGGGAGTAATTATTGCTTGGACCAGAAAGTTCATTTGGGTTTCCCGTAAGAATTTACGGAATACATGATAAATAGGCAGTACTACTGTGTGCACATTTGTAAATGCATCTAAGATACCCCATGGAGTTCAAAACAAACAAAAAAAAATCCAAAGGGAAAAAAATAACATGGTAATGTCTGTATCAGATATATATAGGTACCTTTTTAGGATCTCTCATCCTCCAAGTCCCATTCAAGAAATTTTTTTTTTTAATTATCATGTAACTTAAGAATATGATTTAAAAGAATAGTTCTCTTTATGCTTTTCTCTTTTTTAAGATTGAGGAAAAATGCTTAATGAGTCTCATAAAAGTAATTATTTCTATAGCACTGGCATTGTCAATGCTACCAACCTAAAGTTCTACAAATGTTGAAAAATATATATCTTGTGCTTGTTAAATTATCTCATTTTAAAGAATACTTTTGATTTAAAGTAGGTTTGCATTCCTATGTCTTAGCTTGCATTAGAAGGGATTTAAAAATCTAGGAGAATTAAGGTTTTTAAATACTAAATACTGATTTTATATTTTGACTGACACTCCTGATTTGAGGGAAATTTACTTCTATAATATAATGAATGTTGCACTTAAGCATTATTTGTTCACTTATTATAAATTTCAGTTGAACTCCTTATTTTAATAATGTTGCCATAGAAAAAATTGGTTATTCCTCTTTGGGGGCCCATTATCATTCTTAAATATCTGCTGGTTCTAATTATCATAACTCATGAAGGGAGTAATTCTCTAACTCCTCATATAGACTGTGTAAGGCATTGCTTAAATTTGGGGAACATGCTCTGAGTGGGCTCTGGGTTGGTTCATGGGAAAACAGCAGGTTGTTGACCTAACTTTCTCATTCTGTGTGTACCTACACAGGATTTACAATGTGCTTATAATAACTATTGACTGGATTTAATGACTTTCTGTGTAACATTTTGATTATTTTATAATTTATGTAATTATATTTAAAACAGATTCCTGATTCCAAATTTTAACACCATTTCCATCCTTGTGTCCAATAGAAGACTATGATAACAATTTGCCACATGGATTCTTTTATTTGCAACTAAAACTATGATGCCCATTGTTTGGTATTTATAAGTTAACAGCAACCAGAAATAGTATTGTGAGAATTTCCATTTTATTACACATAAGATCACATACTGTTCACATATACACTACTATTGGCAGCAAAAATACATGTTTTTTTATTTGGTATTGTCTAACTTTAAGAAGTGATTTCTGAATTGTATTATAGCACAAAGTCAGTTTGTACTCACAAATACACATACAACCCCCACTTTCAGCTGTTGACTGTACAGTATCAATTAAACTATAGGGGTAATTAGTACAAAAACAAACAAATTGAAAATTTCATATATTTTTTGTATTTTAGCTGTAATAATCAAGATTTCACTTTTAACCTAATAACAATACAGTTGAGGGAAAAGAAAAATCACAGCTGAGAATCACTGCAAACTGATAGCTTAAGTGTCTCACCCTTATACATATATATATATAACCTAATGTGAAATACAAGCATTGTCGAGCAAAAGGATGAATGTATAATTTTGTATAGAAATGTGTAAATTTTGGTATAAAATACACTGCCTTGTTGCTGTCTTCTTATAGAATCAGCTGATTCTTGGTGTGATGGGAGTTGATGTGTCTTTGGAAGATATTAAAAGACTAACACCACGTTTTACAGTAAGATGCAATTTTCTCTTTTGATATCTTTTTTATTTTAAAACTGTACTAATTTAGGTTGTCTTTAAAGCACTTAAGAAATTCTCAAAAATTGTGCATTTATCTTAGCATAGCTACTAAATATTTAAAAGAATTCTTAAAAGAATGTTATAATATCATGTTACCTTTCTTTATGCTTTAAAATATGTATTTAAGAGTTTATTATTATTATTTTTCAGTTGTGCCCCAACGGCTATTATTTTGCAATTGATCCTAATGGTTATGTTTTATTACATCCAAATCTTCAGCCAAAGGTATGTCTATAATTTGTTTACAGTGATAGTGTTCTGTAAAATTAATGATTAATGTTCTTATTAGGTTCATCATTTTTAAATTCACTATATAGCACTACGTATAAAAAAGCATTTTATGTGTAATGTTAATACGAGAAGGCCACAGTTGGTGTGAAGATGTGAAAGCAGTGTGCATTTTCGCTTACCAGCTTAGCTCTGCAATATCCCTATCCAGCATCCAGCTAACCAGTAGTCCCTTCTCTGAGGCAGTCATTATCACCTCCTGGCAGAGCCTCGCACATCCTCCTTGGTGTTTTAATTAGGCGGAAGGTAGTAAAGGAGGTTGCCTGGATGGTGTGAACCTGAAGCGTTATTCATGTTCCTCTCTGCGCAGGCCCTCTCTCTCTCTCTTTCTGGTAATTCTCTCTCCTTTCCATCTCCCAGGCTTATAAAGATATGTATGAAATGCAGTAAGTAAAACTCAGTGAGATGGACTTCATAACTGGGAAGGGTTTATTGATCAGTGAGTTCTAGGAAAGTTATAAAATTCCATACATTAAAGATTTTATCCTAATCTTTATTTCTATTTTCCCAGGATATAAAATACTTTCCTAAATATCTCATCCAATTCATTTCACTTTTCATTAATGCTTCATGGGTAAAACACTTATGTATCTATTAGTAAAGCTGGAAAAACCTTATTTATTTTTAATTTATAAGCAGCTTCAAGTTATTATTTAACTTTGAAGATAATATTAAGGATACTTTAAGTCATGCTTCAGGGAAATCTATGCAGACTTAAGCATACGATTTCCTTCTCCCCAGGCACAGATATTTAATGTTAGAGATATTTTAGGATATCAAGTAGGGTCATTAAAAATTATCCAAAAAAGTAATAATTAAGAACCATTGATATTGAATATTAGAACATATTGAATTGTTATAACTAATGTCTGCATTTTATTTCTCACTCTGGAAATTATTTACGTACAAAATCCATTATTATCTAAATATTTACTGATTATTTATACCTGCTGATCACCCTGAATTATTTTTAAAGTTGTTACTTTAATGTAAATATGAGATAAGCATTTCTCATGCTATCATTAGTATGTCACAGCTGTTTAAAAACATGTCAAGTGTCTTGTAATAGAGTTGTTTATGATTGGCTGACATTATGATTTTTTTATAATTGAGCATTTTTCTTTCAGAATCTTAAGATTTGTAAAAACTATATAGTATTATTTTGTATTATGTTGTATAGCGAATATATTTAAATTATATTCCCATAAGTAACATGATTTAAATATGATAATAACATAATGTGCTGAAGGGTGTGATGGACCCCTACTTTTATGTAGCTGGACATTTTATGATTGTGAGTCTAAACTCCTTCCCCAAAAGGAACTAAAATATATCATAGACAAAATAATAAAGAAGAATAATGAGAATAATGAATATATGTAAATATATGAATCCATCATTTAGAGGTAATTATTTGAAAAGTTTTTCCCCTTTTCTACATTCTTTTATACTAATAACCAGTATTTATGTGGAAAATATTTTATTACTATGAATGCTTTAAACATGTTTCTGGCTCATACTTGGAATAATCAATTTACTAAAATTTTGAAAGCTACAAACAAAACATAAATTATTTATAAATTCATATTAAAGCCCAAGTGCTTAATTTTTCTTCAGGATTATGTTATTTTTCATATTTTTATATAGGAAATTATTAAAAGAATAGTTTTAGAGAACCATTTAAAATGTTTGAACTATCAGTGTATTTTATCTGAAGTTCATGCTTTTGAATTAAATATGCTTATTCTCATTATTAACAGGTTAGATATTATAATTCTTTTTGTGGATGATGGTACCAGTTAGACAGATGGATACAAGAACCTGATAAAGGATAATACAGCATAATACAGTTGTTTAGAAATTGATAAATACAGAGTACCAATATGGTTAGAGTAGCATGCTAGCAAAATCAATCTTAATTTTTTTCATTCAAAATTCACCAGTGAAAATATAGAACAATAATGCCATGTTCCAAAGTACCCATTATTATTTAGCAAGATCAACATTTTATCTTACGCAGGCATTCTTTGCTGAATGCCTTGTGTTTTCCTCCTGAAACTGTAATCTTAATTCAACTTACTCGAATACAATTCTGAAATTTTTAGAAGGCAGAAAAAGTATCCTAAAGCCAAGAATAATAGAAAATAAAATATCTGTGAATCTTTTGCATATCTAATTTTCTAAGGAATCATTACTTATCTTCTCAAAGTGACTCTTCAAAGTCTCTACCATGACCAAATTTTGACAAGTGCTGAATTATGTATCCTCCTTTATTCCAAAATAGAGTTTAGAATTCCTCCATTTTGTTTCATTGACATAACCAGATTAGGTATACTTACTAGATATCTCATTTTTTATCAGTCTTAAGAAATATTTATTGTATAGGAAATTGTGAATAATTTACATTTTAGAAGTCAGTACTTAAAATAAACCTACATTGTTATGATTGAATTCACCATTTGTTCCATAGATACAATATTTGTTGTCACTAACAAAGGCCCAGATTTGGTGGGTTTTGTTTGTTTTTGCCATTCCATGCAGCATGCAGGACCTTAGTTCCCCAACTAAGGGGAACTTATATTGCCTCTGCAAGTAGAAGCATGGAGTCTTAACCACAGAACCACCAGGAATGTCCCACAAGGCCACAAAGTTTAAGTGTTTAAGATTAAAACTTTTCAATATCCTATAATATTTATATTTTAACATATATGAACCATACACATTCTAAAATATTCCTCTTTTGTGCTTTTGTTTGTTTGTTTTGTTTTTAAAACAGTATAGAGAATTCCCTAGCCATCCAGTAGTTAGGACTTGGTGTTTTCACTGCCGTAGGCTTGGATTCAATCCCTGGTCAGGGAACTAAGATCCTGCAAGCCATGCAGCATGTGAAAATAAAATAAATAAGCATAAAAATTGTCTGAGAGAAAGCATCTTTCTCCTTTCCTACTTTATTACTTTTTTTTTAGGAATAAAAGGAAAATACTAGTAATTTTGCTTTAAACAATGTTAAGTAATTTTACTAGCTTTACATATTTTTTCACTAAAAATATTTTTGAACTTTTGTTTATTAACTCATCATGAACTTGATGATACCTGTTTCTGATTGAGGAAATATCTGACCAAAATTGATGATAAGGTAGAACCTTTACCCAGGTTGATACATAGTTGATGAATTATTATCTTTCTGTTGCTTCAGCCTATTGGCATAGGTATACCAACAATTAATTTAAGAAAAAGGAGACCCAATGTTCAGGTAACTGAAGTTAGCAGTGCCTTCAAATTTGCTAAATCAGAGTTGCAATCAAGCTTCTTTTCCTAAAAGCATATAATTAATGCCGCCTTTCTTGATAGCAAGCTTCCAGAGCATGAGATGGAGATGAGCATCATTTCTCAATAAATTGGAGCAAAAATGTTATTAATGATGGCAGAGGGTATGCATTTGCTGACTAAAGACTGCTGCAAATTATGTAACAATGATAATAGTCAGAGTAATCACAAAATTAAAATTAGGTTTGTTATTAAATATTATTGTGAAATCAGTGTCAAATCCATGTAATCCTAACAACTGGTTGTAAAATTAACTTCTAAGTGGAAATAAAAATACAATTCTGATGTCTAATTTCTATGAATCACACAATTTAAGCAAAAATTTGGAGGGATTTCTAAAAGTATATTTTCAGGTTAGCAGTTAGAGAAAGTTCATGTCACCTAATTAAAAATGTCCAAAATCGCAAATTAATATTGTCTGGAAAACTCATTTGCAAAATCTTTCCTCTGGTGGGAAAATAAACATTAACACTAAAAATAATCATCATGAAAGGATTCTTCCTATATTTCGTAAAGTTTAGTAGGAGCATTTCAAAATTTTGAAGAAAGTTCAGTATGATTTTGGGTTTTATATGTAAGCCTATTTATTTTTTAAAAAATGGTGATATTGTAATAAGAGGTAGTGTGATATTAATGGATATTACACTAAGAATTTGTAGAACTGAACTCCAGTTTATTCTACTTATAACCAATACTGTCTCCTTGAGTAGTTCACTAAACGCCATGGTACTTCAGTTTCTTCATCTGAAAAGTAGGAAGATTAAACTAAATTATTTCCTATCCTACATAGGATAGTCTGAGGAAGTTAAATATAGATATAGACCCTCAGCTCCATCTCCTGAAAATTCTGACTTAATTTGGCCAGGAATGGGCCCTAGGCTCTTGAATAGTTTTAAAGATTCCCAGGGAATTCTAAAGAACAGAGCCTTTGGATTAATAAAAACTTGAGTTCCCTTCTAGCTCTAAAATTCTGTGACAATCTGAATTTCATGTTATTGTGTCAATCTTCGTATCTTTTATGGTTCCTCTACAGTTAAAATTTGTCTTTTCTTGATTTATTAAATTGTTTTATGTTACTCCTCTTGCATGTTTCTTTTTGTGTATGACCTTAAATTATACTCATTGCAGTCATGTGCATTTTAGTGAATTTTTAGTTTTGCAATACTTTCAAATACTGCATGTAAATATTGTGATATAATTAAAAAAAAAAAAACAACCTGGAAAATGGTTTGTTTTATTTTTGTTTTAAGGAATCTTCAAATGGCAAACTAGCAACCACACAAGACTTCTAAATTTAGAAAATATTTTTTGAACTATGTAGTATTTTTAATAATGCTGTTATTTCAATTTAAAGTATTTAACAACATTACATTTTGCCTTTTACTTTATTTCCACAAATAGTATTAATCATTATATTAGTTGATATTTAAATTTTTCAAGTGAGGATTGTTGGATATTTAAAACATACTTAAAAATATTTAAAAAATGAAAGTATTGGGAACGCAGGGACTGGATTCAGTTCCCATGCTTCTCTTGGTACTTTTCGATATGAGTCTGCTTTTGAATTTTTCTGTCACTTTACCTGTGATGAGTCTTTTAAAAAATGGTCAGCCAGATTGCCATATACAAATTACAAGTGATGCATTGACATTTTTCTTTTATGATTTCCTTTTCCTCTCTGTGTCTTTATATGTTGGATTGGGACATGATCTTCATATTGCCAATTCTTCCTGATAATGCCTCCTCCATGCATGCTGTTTGGGTCTGGTCATGCTATGCATTATCCATTGCATGTAAGATGATATTCTTATTTATGTTTATATTTTATCATTTTATTTTGACTTTGTTTTGCAGTGAGTTAAAATTGTTATATGCTGATAGGGTGTTTGTGTAAAGATAATTTATTTCATATGACTCTAAGTAAGAAATTTAGAATAACATTGCTAACTTTAGAGTCTCCTTTTGATGGAAATGTGCTCAATTTCATATTTTAAGCAAAGGACTAGAATTATTTTCAATGCTGATTTTTATTTTCTTCTTCTGAAACATGTTACTTTTCAAAAGAGTATTTACTTCTGAACCAGTAAAATGCTGCCAAACAAAAATCAGTATTTTAACCTGTTGAACAATCCAATACTTATTTTCAATATTCTAGAACCTTCTGAATTTAGATATCAATTCCATAAGCAGTGAATTTTTTTTGTTTGTTTTTGTTTTTTTGAATTTTTTTTTTAATAGAAGTGCCAGGCATAGTTTTTTTTTTCTTTAAGAATTCCCATTCATCAAAACCTATGGGAGTTATATATTTTTCATTATTTAAATGGAATTACTACCTAAAGGCATTTCTGTCATTATTATAAAATGAATACATGCTATGTATATTGTGTTAATCAGCATTTGATATAAATATTTAATACATTTCATTTTTGGCATTGTCTTTGGTAGCCAGCAGTCATAAAACAGTGTTTAAAATAATGATGATTCAAATGTATTTTGGAAGAGCCTGTAAGGCTGTAATTTTTTAAATTCCAGTGACCTTGCACTAATATGGCATAATTTGTGTTTATTACTTCTATCTAATTAGTTATAATATGTTGATGTTATCTAACTTAGTAAACATTAAAATCCAGTTTCTAAATTTTTAAAGTTGCAAAATTATAGACATGTATTATGATTTTATGTTCTAGTGAACTTTAAAATTCTACTATGATGTTGCATTACTCGTGTTACAAGACAATAGTATATATTTGTTTATCAAATATTTTGATGTCCTTACTTTATGATTAAGAAAATTTTTAAATGTCACGTGAGGTCAATTTACCAGGTTAACACTTTTGTTTGATATATGTGTATAAATAAATAATCTGCCTGTTTCATAGTGAATTGATTTCTTACTACACACTAGGAAGAGGTAGCAATAGGACATGTTAAGCAGGAAAACATTATTAGTGAACCTACTGTTTATGTTTCGAGTTAGACTTCCATAACCGATCTTTATTAGAACCCTTATGACTTGATCATAAATTTTATCTTCAAAATTGATAAAATAATTATTTATAATGTTAATAATTACATTATTAAAATGTAAAATTTCTGGGATTTAAATACATGAATCAACTTCCGTCTTTGCTTTATGCATTTTAAGATGGAAGAATAAATTTAGAAATGTCTGTTTGTTAAGTAAATTCAAACATTTAAAAAATATTTTCCCTCATGTAATTTCTTATTTTTTATAGAATACAAATAATGTATATTACTTACATGTTGCCTTTGTTTTATTGCCAAATATATTATCCAAATGGCTATATTTTGCTCCTTTCACATCCTGATTAAAGAAAAAAAAGCTGTAAGTGGATCTTCAGAAGTCGTATTCCCACAGGATTTGTGATTATAAATGTCCCATCTAACACAGGACTCAAAATATAAGTATCTTCAGTTGGTGATTAATCAGAATTTGCCACAATTAAGGCTCAAATTCCTAGCCTACTTATTATTACTTTAAAATATATATGAAAGAATCTGCATTTATACAATTATTTAGTCAGCTTTTTCATAAACCTTAGGTAAGTAATTTTTATGGAATTAATTCTATATTTAAATATCCCTTGAATTATTCTCTATACAGCATTTTACAATGTCATATATGCTTAATTGTTCTCTGTGTAGAACCCCAAATCTCAGGAGCCAGTAACTTTGGATTTCCTTGATGCAGAATTAGAGAACGATATTAAAGTGGAGGTAAGTGCAGTTGGCCTGAGCAACACCCTCCCATCAGATGCTGGGATTCTTCCAGTCTACAGGATTTGTTTAGCAGTTTCATTGTTGGTTCTCTCTTTGGACTCTATGCACAAAGATGACTGTTTTTTGTCTTTAAAAATTTCCAGATCCTAGGCTCTCTCCTCCGAAAGATCATATGAAAAGGAATAAATATTTAACATTGAGTGTGACCTTATTGTTTTCTTTCTTTCTCCTTCCACAGGTTAGGTTGTGTATTTCAATACAAATATAACTTGTAAATTTCAATTAAAAAACATAGGGAGTTACATGTATTCCCCATCATGTAAATCCATGGCTGATTCATGTCAATGTATGACAAAAACCACTACAATATTGTAAAGTAATTAGCCTCCAACTAATAAAAATAAATGGAAAAAAAACCAAAAAAACATAGGGAGGAGGATATTGCCATAGAATTGAAAGAAAATTTTCAGAGAATTTAACCACTCAATAAGCAACATGAGGAAAGAAGCTGCCATGTTTTTCTTAGTACTCTATTGTCAGAAAATTTCTATTTTATATCAAAACCAACATTGCATGCCACTTCCTCTGAGGGGACCTTCCATAATAATAAAGTGAAAAGTGAAAATGTTAGTTGCTCAGTTGTGTCCAACTCTTTGCAACCCTATGGACTATAGCCCACCAGGCTGCTCTGTCCATGGGATTCTCCAGGCAGAATACTGGAGTGGGTTGCCATTTCCTTCTCCAGTGCATCTTCCCAACCCAAGGATTGGACCCAGGTCTCCTGCATTGCAGGCAGCTTCTTTACCATCTGAGCTACCAGGGCAGCCCTCCATAATAATAAAGATAATTATTAATAATAACACTTACTGAGTATGTGATATGTGTCATTCATGGCTTTTCAAGAGCTTCTGAAATAGGTACATTGTTTTTGTTGTTATTACTACTATTATTATTATATCTGTTGTACTGATCATCTGTTTGAGGTACAAGAGGTTACATAACTTATCTCCAGTTACTCAGCTATTAATAGTAGCAGAACCAGAATTTGAACCTGGTTCTCATACTCCAGAGCAGAGACATCTAAGATTCTTTCAAGTTGATTAACTCTGTCTCTTATCTATTCAAAGACTCTTGTATTTCTTTTACAGTTTGTCACACATTTGTAGTTGCTTTCCACATTTTACACATTTACTCCCTCAGTGTAGAAAAATAAAATCTATGTATTTTAATTACCTTAGACTGCGGCATAGTGCTGGGATATTTTAGGTAAACAGTGAATATCTGTTGTAAAGTGTTCTGTCAGGAGAACCGAAAATAACAATAATGCAGTAACTTTTCAAAAAATATTTCCACACTTGGTTGGTCTGTTGAGTGTCTGCATAAAGTAACTGTTTCAATTTCCCTTAGATTCGAAATAAAATGATAGATGGAGAAAGTGGAGAAAAAACATTCAGGACTCTGGTTAAATCTCAAGATGAGGTAAGAATTAAGCCAGATTTATTCTTAAATAAAATGTATATATTAATAATAACACTTGACATTAGTGGTCAGTCTGATCTAGTAAAGCAATATTTATTTATCAAACAGATGTTTCTAGGAAACAGATTTATTTAAAGCACTCTTTGCTAGAGGGATAATTTCAGTAAGATTTTTAAATCTGAAACTTTTATAAAATAATGTTGCTATAGGTTTCTTAATGTATTCTTACATCGTAATAATATATTCTTGAAAATTACATTTTTTAAAATTTTATTGACGTCTAGTTAATTTACAATATCATATGTTTCAAGTATATAGCATAGTGTTTCAGCTATACATACATATACATACACATATATTCTTTTTAGGTACTTTTCCTTTATAGGTTATTACATAATATTGAATATAGTTCCCTGCACTCTACAGTAGGTCCTTGTTGGTTTTCAAAAATTGTATTTTATGTCTCCATTTTTTCTATCACAATAAGAAATAGAACACACAGTATAATGTTCTGCCATGTTCTTTTAGGCCATTTCAGTCATACAATTTGAAGTTAGTACTTAACAGCTGTATGTTTTCTATGGCTTGTGCACGCAGATGTTTTAATTGTTGAGTTCCATATATTAATTTTTTTTGTTTCTCGTTTACTTGTTTCCGGCTTGATTTCTTTTACTATTTCTGCATGATTGCCCTGCATTTAAATCTGAAATTAAATTGAGAAAACATAGCTACCACCATAAAATCACTGGTACAACTATGTACTGCTTGTATTGTTTTATAATGACATTGGAAAATTCCTTGTGAATTGAAAGTGTGTCTATCCATTATCAGTCACATAGGGATATGTGTTTGTATATTTGAGTATTTGAAAAATACATAGAACTCACAAGCTTTTGAGCCTAGAAATTTAATTTAAGCTTTTATGTATAATTTATGTCTTTTCCTCATAATCTCATCCATTTTAAGTGTAACAATGCTCCTGAGTTTGTTAAATCCATTTTAAATGTAACAAATCTCCTGAATCTCAATCAGCAGAATTTTTTCCCTAAAATGAAGCCAGGATCCAAACGTACTTCATTAGCACCTGCCCTTTCTCACTTTAATCAGGAGTCCCAATTACCAGAACACAAGGGGGTATACATCAGTGTCAGTCTTGAAATTTGAAATGTTTTGTTGAAATGTCAGCTCCGTTTACTTAGACTTTAGCCATGCTGTTTATACCCTCACTTTTCTGAGAAAAGAGGTAAATCATTGAGCAATCCTGCCAACTTCTCTCTGTTGATCTGCCAAAAAGAACTCTTTGACCTGTACCTTCTTTTTTTCAACTTATAGATCAATTTTGTTTCTATTAAGTCACTTTTTTATTTTTCTCCTCCAACTTACTGAAAATTCTTTTATTTGACCAATATCCTCCCGTAGACTTTTCGTGTTAATAACCTTGAAGAAAGTGGTGTCTTGTGTTTTTATTTCTCTAATCTGATACTGTTTTTGATCTTCTTTTTTTTATAACTTGTGGAACAATACTAGTTTGCCCTGGTTTTTTAGGAGTAGTAGTAAATATGTAAACATTTTTGTTTTAAATCTTTTAGGAATTTTATGAGTCTAGAAACTTCCCGTGAACTTCCTGTCCTCTCTCCCCCATCTTCCACACACATAAATAAAGCCATGGGGATATTTGATGTATAAAACAACATTGTGTAGTTGTTATAAAATGAACTTGGAATCATGTATTTTCCTTCATTCTGCCAGTTAAAGTCGTCTTGAAGATTCATTTTCCAGATCAGTAAATTGTGGAAAAGAATAGTATTTCATTTAATCCAGTGGGTTGATTAACTGAGACAAGGATTGTAAAGTGTTTTGTATATTGCCTAATATCAAGTAATAACTTCAGTGAATATTATTGTTCTACTAAGGATGATGACACTGCAGATAACTGAAAATATTAAAAGATGCATATGTATCATCACTAAAGCTAATGGAAGAAGGAATGATAATTTCTTTACTACCCTTCAATAGCTTCATAAGAAAGATTCAATATCTAAAAGTCATTTAGCTCTTTCTTCCTTTCCCTGGTGGATATAGTTGTTTTTCTAACCTTCAGTAATATTAAGTAATTAGTATCTGAGATAAATACTGTAATAATAGCTTAATAAGAACTGCTACTGCTAGTCCTGCTGTTTAGTCACTCATTTGTGTATAACTCTTTACAAACTTATGGACTGTAGTCTGCCAGGCTCTTCTGTCCACAGGATTCTCCAGGCAAGAATACTGGAGTGGGTGGTTATTTCCTTCTCTGGGGGGTCTTCCTGAACCAGGGATGGAACCTATGTCTCCTGCTTGGCAGGCAGATGTTTACCACTGAGCCACATGGGAAGCCCTTAATCAGAAGAGTAATATGCTCATCATACATTTGGATGTAGACATTGCATTAAATTCCTGATATTACCAATTTATCTTAAACATACTCTACTATGGAAATACTTGAGTGTTATGTAGTATTTCAATCATGTTTCATTATTAAAATTTATTTTTTAAGAAATGTTTTTAAAGTTTTGATGTTAATAATTTGGCATAAATTACTAATTTTAAATTAAGATTTTCCACTTAAATGTCCTTAAAATTTATCATGTGGGTACTTTTTTTGCCTAAAATTTTGCTTTTCACACACACACAACAAAATAAATAATTGTAGAGTGGAATAGATCAGACATTTGTGAAGAAGGGTAGTGAATCACCACTGAATTTATAAATAGAGCCTAATGTTCTGCTGTTCTTATCAATTAACATAGGATAAAAAGTGATCATAATCAAGTACAACTCTTTTTTAGAGATATATTGACAAAGGAAACAGGACATATACATGGACTCCTGTCAATGGCACAGATTACAGGTAATTAACCATATTTATATGTGTGCTTATAAAAAATATTCAGTGTCTTTCACCTGTTTTTATTTTCTGTTTTTCCAGTGGATGAATATTGTTTTTATATATTCTCAAACTGTTCAATGTAATTAAAATAGAAATATTATCCTTTCCAAAATTAAAATGCATTAAAGTTATACATTATTATTTTCAAAATGGGTAAGATGGGGAAAAGCTAGAAATATAAAATTTAGAAATGAAAATTTGTATGATATGCATATATTTGATATTTTGTATATTTATATTATTAAAAGTTGACAAAATCCCCTTATTTTGTAGTCATGACCTCCACTGACTTCCTCATTTAAATTGTTATGTAGTTTACAGTACTTAAATTTAGGTTGCAGATTAACTTAAAACTTCTCACATCATCATATAATCTGATATAAAATGCTCAACTGATATAATTTAACCCCATGAGTAGAAATTCTGTAATATACTGATTCTTCCAGTTGATTGGACTTTGAAAAACTAGACAGACTAATACCTTAACATTTCTTGGAAATTTTTCATTCTTCAACACTTGCTGAGCGTTTTGTTTGCTTGCTCTAACTTTAAAGTCACCTCTTTCCCTGTGGTCCTGCTTCCTACATACAGCCTCATAATACTGAAGCTGATCCAGTTTATGTCCTTCTTATCCATTCTTTCTTCCTCCTCCTTCACATCCCCACCTTTGGATCTCATGTCACCAGACAATACCGCCTACCATTCCTCCTTTAAATAGTCATCCCCTTGTCATTTCAGGGATTTTGATTCCTGGGCTGGTTGCCACCCTCTCCTCCATCACGTGGATCACTGTTTCTCAAACTATTTGGGACATACCCACAGTTATATAAAACAAAAATTGTTTACTAAAATAAACACTAAAAGATGAAAAGTCAAATGGACAACAATTTTTAATGGACTTCATAGACATAAAATTAGTCTGTCAGATTACTATAAAAATTTCTAAATGCTTACTCTCATTTTCTATACGTAACTAATCATGACCTGGTAATGGGTGGTTTGCAAATGGGCCAGGTTCCCTGGACATACTTTAAATACCACTGGCATAGATGATTTTTCTAATGCCTGGACTCTGTTTTTCTGTCTCCTCCTCTCTGATGATCTTGTCAATCCCCAGTCTTAGCTACCTGCTTCAAAGTCATGTCCTGCAACTCTAACATTCAGACTGCAAGTCCTTCATAGTCTTAATTTGAGATTTTTTTTTTAATCCAACTGTCAGATGACTACATTTTAGCTTTCCATCCCCTCCTTCTGATAGCCCAACTGCAGCAATCCTTTGACTCAGTTGAGACCTGAAATTTATCAACTCCTGAGACCTTTCATTGTCCTTGCCTTCCTCATGTGCATGTACCCGTTATCTCAGCATAAATTCATTGGATCTTATTACGTTCACTCTCTTATATTAATGCCATCAACTTGTACTCAAGTATGGCAAAGAGTAGTTTGACCAATTTCAATCCTAGTTAAATTATTACCAGTACCACACAGCATCTGCACAGCTACAGATGGGAAAAATAAAATATTCCTTGACTGATCATGTCTAAAACCTCTAAACCTCAAGTAGACTTCAGGGGTGCCTACTGATCTCAATAGTCCAATAAATGTAGGAGGCTTCTAGATGACTTTTGATAGCTTCACTCCTTAAACCCATCTCTTTCCCATCCATTTTCTCTGTTGATCTGAAACTCTATTTTGCTCAGTGAAATAGGAAGCAATCAAAAGAGACCTTCTACCACCATAGAACATAACTACTTGCATCTATTTCTCCATCTCCTATCTCTTTTCACAACACGAGGGTCATATTTCACAAGAGTCATAGTATTAATACTTGAGTTATATTGTTTCATTTCTCTACCCACAATACTCCAATAATTTGCTGTCTTAATATCTATAAAATCTAAGGTTTGCTACAGCCATTAGAAGCCTTACATCATCTGACTTCATTTACCATCAGTTTTCTGAAGTTGTCGTCTCAGATTCTTTCCTCAACCACCTTCATCTCCATCCTCCTTGCTGCTCCTCATAAATCTGGAACCACTCTGCCTCAGGACCTTTGCACCTGAACTTATTTCCCTCTAGGATGTAAAGTGCCTCATCATTTCACATTATATATATGTATGTACACATGCACACATATATATATGAAGCATATATAAAGAAATTTATTTCTACTGTTTATTGTTTGTCTCCCCCCCCACTATCAAGTTCTAAGAAAGCAACATTCTAAGACTGTTAAATTCTGAGATTCTAAGATTGTTGCCTGCTTCATTTACTTTTGAATGCTCAGATTATAAGACAGAGGAACACTAGACATTCTATATATCTTTAGACAGTTAAGTATTAGATTTCAACTTGTTTCTTTCTGTCAAATTCAAATAATAGTGTCCAAACATCCATTGAAATATTCAAATATGAAGGATTCTTTGACTACATATTAATGTATGATTACTGTGTAGCCTAATTAATAGGCTGTGGTAGACTCAACCATTCATTTCTTAATAAAACCAAACTATATTCCTCCTGCCTATGCCTCAGAGCATACACCTAACTTTGCCGGAGAATCTAGAGTACTGGGATTCTCTTAAAGCTGTAATATTATCACAGGAGACCATTGCCTTTTGTGTTGCTAGGATGGCATGCGGACTCAATCTAGAAGAGGAGCCCATGGATAGTAATGTCATGATACATCACTACATGCCAATATTTCTCCATTGTTTTAGTTTTTCACATAATTTTGAATCTACTGAAAAATACCAGTATGACTGTTTTACTTGTATGTATCTGTTGATTCCTCTCATTGCTATTAGGCATTTCTTTATACATATACCATCTTTATGTATCAGTATATACATAGGTCATTTTTTTCCTTTCTGTTCCATGGTTATTGTCAGCTTGATTTTTTTGGATAAACTTGACAAAGGGTGTGATAGCCAAGAGGAAATCTGGGAGTCCTGTCTCTTTAGAGATGACTTCATGATAGGAATGTGCTCTTTGCCTCTCTTGGTTAGACAAATAAATTCCAAGTTAGAAAAATTGTTTCTTTTTGACCCGGACAGTGAGTCATTCTGATGGTTGGTCCTACTGCAGTCGTAATTACACTCTGGGGGAATTATAAATTATTATCCTTAAATGTTTTTAATGATCTCACAAATGTCTCTGATATTCTTCCCCTTCCCCTCCTACCCCCAGTCGTAACTCAGGTAACCAGATTAATGTTCTTTTCTTCAGTTTTGAGTATTTCTCTCCTTGTTCACAGAACTTTAGTCTCTTCCCATTTTCATTCGAGTTTAGACTTACAAGCTTGAAATTCACATCATGCACCTCTTGCCTAACCTTTCTGCCCTGTCATTTCCCCCACTATCCTCCCCACAGTAACCACTATTCTCTGAGAAAGCTTCAACTTCATCATCTTTGAATGTTTTCTTCACACATTCCCTTCACAAATCTGTAACTTTGGGATAGATTAAATTTATTTTCATTGTAAGTACTCCCTTGAATCTCTGTACAAAGAAATTCACTAATAACAAAGTAGAACAAAACATTACATCTGAGTTCAAAAAAATGGAAGTGTTTTTACGTAATGTATGAGATATCAAATTTTACTTAGTAATTTCTGTCTCCTTAAGCTTTGATATAACTTGATATAACATATTTTGAAGCATAGAAATTATTTTAATAAAATATTTTCTTTTTAATGAAGATTGATTTTATGGTGATATAAATGATGGAATAGAAAAGTGTGCTATATTCCATTTAACTAAGTTAACCATGTTTATGGGAGTTGCAAAAATATTGCTTGGGCTGTACCATCCATCTGGTGGTCACTGCCTTTATTAGATTTTATCCCTTGGAGAAAATAAAGCAGCCTTAGTCTATTGGATTTATATGGAGAAAGACAACAAAGACTGCATATGGCAGCATCACTGACTTGGAATATTGATTAAAGATCTTATCTGCTATAGGTTGAAAAAATAACTATTGCTTCAAGACAAAAAATATTATGTATAACTATATGTTTCTATAAAATATAGATATTAATAATAGCAACCTGAGATTTGCAGGCCAATAAAATGTATATTTGATATGTCAATTTTAAAATTTCTGTTGTGTTCCTCATGGGTTTCCTCACTAATTTTTATGGTACGTGAGCTGTAACCCGGGCTTGCAGTGTGACACTGTAGCAGCCACATGATATATTGTTATCAGTTTTAATTTGAAGTTTCTCTTAGTAATAAATGCTGATGGGGCATTAAAATGTCCTTATTTCCCTTGAGAGGAATTTGTGGGAGACAGTCTTCAAATGCTCACTAATTCTGTGCTACATTTTATAAATGGCAAGTGAATCATGAAAGGTCATCTTACTTTCAGACTAATTGCATTGGTTTTTTTTTTTTTTAATTTTAATCTCTTCTTCTACTTTAAAGGAAGTTACCTTTAAAATGAATGTAGAGATTTTCATTAGATCTACATAACATTTTGTTTCTCTGACCTTTACCCATAAGGGAAGTCTATGAATTACTTAATGATGGAGAAAGATTTGGGAATTGGAGGTAACAAGCATCTAATTATTTTGCTATCTTGACTGCATAATTAAGTTGTAGCAAATCAGCCCTTGCTTTTTTCCTCTTCATGGAATGAATTTTTAACATATATTCATAAGAAGAAAAACCTGGAATTTTATATTTTGTCCTGTTCAATATTGTTCATTAGAAATGCATAATGGGATTACAGTTTGGGCATCTGTATTCAGAACCTGGGGAACATGAGGCTTGAGTGATGTAAAAGATGATCTTCTACAAATACTTAGGAATCTCAGAAGCCTAGAAATGGACACATTTTTCTGCGTATTGCTAAATTGGGTGTTCAATTGTAAAAATGAATCTGAACAACTCATTTGGTCACTTTAATCAAGCATCACTTTTTTTAAATTTTTAAAATTATAGTTTAATTGGGAATCTTGAGAGATTACCTTATTTTGGGCATCAGTTTCCTTCTGTACTCAAAGGATAGCAAAGGTCATTTGCAACTGTAAGTATGGATAAGGAATAATTATGTTCTGCTCATGTGTATCAGCCATTGTGAGAGTAGAAGAATTGCATGTATGCAATTGTTACGGGAAACTGCGTAATATTCTGATTTTTTTCTTTTAACAATTCTTGTGTGTATGTTCATTAATTGGCATCTTCAAAATTAGTAGGGTTACCTGCCTGTCTGTTTTTTAATTTGTACAGTCATATTAAGACAAGGTTGGATGACAAGCTTGACAGTCTTTGTGTCTAAAATGTTCTAAATCTTGCTAAAGATTTGCACTGGAGATTTCCTTCAATGTGTACATCTACCATAAGACTAGAGTACCCCCGTGGCTCTTATAAACTATAAAAATCGTGATGTTTCTCCTATTGTATCTAATAACAATCTACCAAATGATATGGGATATCCACAGTTAATGAACTTGAAATAAATACAGTTATACTGCTGGGTAAGAACCAAAGGGATGAGCAAAAGAATCCGAATTTCCCCTTCAAAAGACACGGGGGAAATTGCAGAGAGATGAGTTCTATAATAGTAGGTATTTAATCCTTCAAAAGAAAATATTTCAAATGATTTTATGCATTGTATAATACTAATAATACTTCTTACATTTGTTATTGTTAATAGTGTACATTTGCTAGCAAGCACTGTTACGTTATGTATAATTCATTAGGAAGGGTATAGCCAATGTGCATGATGCAATTACTTTGCCTAAACATATCCCTACTATTCTATTTTTTTTTTCACAAAGTATTTTAATATACTTTTCTGGACATATAATACCCATGACATTTTCTTCAGCTAATTTATGGGCACCCTTAGTAGCTAATTTTCCCTGTGTCTGTTCTGATTCCCTACAATGTAGAGTACTGGACAACTCTGGATGGCAAGACAAATTAAGTACCTTATTTGCTGAAAGCATTTTCCTGTCAAAGTAATGTCTTTCCTTCCCATGAGGAAGATCTTTGGATTTCCCATGAACTTGATGTGTCTATTTTTTTTTTTAAGTTATGTTTCATTTTTGTTTGTTTGTGTTTATGCTTCTCTTGTTTCTATTGCAGTTTGGCCTTGGTATTACCAACCTACAGTTTTTACTATATAAAAGCCAAAATAGAAGAGACAATAACTCAGGCCAGATGTAAGTACTGTGAAAGTGACTTCAGGGTCTATTTGTTATCTCCTAGTACCAGAGGTTTAAATACGTCTAGACTTTTGAATACCCAAGGCTTATACCTTTTAGTAGGTGTTATTACCAAATCAACAGCAATGATTCTAACCCATTCCAAACATGCAAGGAACAAGAAATATTCTACATGGATAGAATATGAGCAGGTACTCCAGTCTCACTGGCAGTCCCCACCACTCCCCCGCCTCGCTTTGTGCTCATAGAATCATTGCGGCGCTGTGTCCTCTGTTGCTCTTGTTTGAAGGGTCTGCTAACTGGCGCAAAATGTTGCACATAGTCTCTGCTCATGGCACTCTGCTAGTAAAGTTTCTTCTTTTTTTTTTCCTTTATTTTCTTGTTTTTGCATTCAGCAAAAATGATATGCTCCACATCTGCGACATTGTTTGAATAAATTGCACTGGTCTTTGGCTTTGCTTTAGTGATTAACTCCCTTCTAATTATCCAAATTAATGTCTTCAGTAACCTAAATGGATTAGCTTTTTTTAAAACATCGTTTGGAATGTGGAGTAATTATTAACAGTAGCACATATTTCAAGTCATTATTAATCTTTATTTTGTTTTGGGTGACTAGATTTAGCAAGGTAAAATGACCATCATATCCTTTACATATCAGTCAATTATTCCTGACCACCAAATTTTTCCTATGATATAAAGTAAAATATATATATGTATATACTTTTTATATCTGGCCTTACATGAACTACAATTTCTTTTGTTTCTATGTCAGTTCTTTTTTTGCTCTCCGCAGTCCTAGTTCTCATTGTAAATTGTGGTAATTTAGACATTTATATTTCTAGTTTCACTTGATAGATATGATGGTCTTTTAACAACCACTGACTTTGCATGAGCTAGTTCTTCACTTGATAAATGAGGGGATGACTAGTGGGTCTTTAATGATTGGTAAATGCTTCTGTGTATAGGCTAGCATCATTGGGATTGCACTTGAATTAGCCACTTTGCAAAATAGACCCTTGAAATAACCACAGTACAGAGCGGGTGCTCTAGTAGTAACTGACAGGACATACTTTCTGGTCTTCAAAAATAGTGTCTTTTTTTTCCAGAACTATAGCTGTACATAAATAAACCTTTGATCTATGCACAATATTTTTATTCAAGAAAGTCATTGAATAAAATATTGTTTGTGACCCCCTTTGCTTTACCCTCTTTTTTTTTTTTGTTTCCCTGCTTTCTCTTTCTGATGGATTTTCACAGCCAAAAAGGGCAGAATGAAGGGCAAGTATTTTCTTGTTGCTCAATTTCTTTTTCTTTAGTACACTTGACATTTCCACTGATATTTCCATTCCTATTGGATATTATCCTCTGTGCTTCTCATTTGCTAGATTTTCCTCCATGAGCACTCAGACCTTACTAGCAGAAAAGGGGGAAAGAACATGCTTGTGTTTTCATATATAACCTGTTTTACTTTCTGGTTTTTTCCTAAACTTAGATACTTGTGTGTTTATTCTTCCGCTTACTAATTCATACTAATACGAAGAATGGTGTTAATTCACTAGGGCATTAATGGGTTTATTGAAATCATTTTATCATAATATTGGTAAAATATTTATGTTGATATTTTAAATTAATACCTCTGGTGTAACATTGACCTAAGTCATTTTTTAAAGGATATCTTGATTATGGTAGGGTTAGTTAGTAAATGGGAAAATTACAGACCTAGCATTGTCTTTGATATAACCGTTGTAATCCATGTTATAAAATTAAAATTGATTTTATTACTGTGAAGTATTGGGGAATCTTTTTATGTGTTTCAATTTAGGATGAAAGTCTATGTTTTTCCTTATTAGGTTATCTTTCTAATGCCTTATTGACATCACATCTCAGGATGCATATTCCAATTGTTGTCTAACCCTATAATATTATGTTTTCAGATTCAGAAACTCTGAAACCAGATAATTTTGAAGAATCTGGCTATACGTTCATAGCACCAAGGTAGGTTTTGTTTTCTTTTGTTTTCTTTTTTAAGGCTCATTGTGGATGTACAGGCCTTCAAGAATAGGTCAGAGTTGGGGGTCAAGACTGCTCTGGGTTATGCCGTGTCAAATTATGGGACCAAAGGAAACAATAAGTTTAAAACTGAAGGAGAATTCTATTCATTCATTCATTCACCCATTCGGGTACTTAGCAGCTGCATTGTGCTAAACAGTATGCTGACTTGGGGATCCAGTGGTGACTAGGATAGATGGAGGTTCTGTTTTTGTTGGAGCCAACAGTGTATTCAACAAAAATGAAGAGTTGAGTATTTGCATTTGTGACTGTGTATTCACATACAGCTCTGCATACATATACACATTACAGATAGATATGTACAGATATATACATGTATGTGTGTGTATACACACAACAATGTGTATATCTCAGAGCATGACTAACCTCATTATTGATTTAACACAAATTTTGGGAAAATATATTTGAATATAATTTTCTGACATAATTTTTAAGATGAGCATTCTTTTTCGTCCTACACAATTTTACTTCTTTTTCATACAATCCCCCTTTCCCTATCTCTATACACCTTCATCTCTACCTCTATTTTCATATAATTATTTGGGACTCCATTCATGAATCCAAGATTATCCTTTATTTCTATTTCCTTCCTTAGTTTTCGATTCCCAGTGTCTAGCAGACACATGTAATAGTACACATCAACATAATTTCTATTACCCTAGGCTAAATTATTGAATAAAATACATTCAGATGCTTGTGGTATTCATTTCTCTCATTTTTCCCTTCTTAAAGAAATTCCTTTCAGAAGGTTCCTAAAAATTGGTCTCAGTTATTCTTTCTCATTTTATTTCTACATAAGCATATCTGAATTTTCTCTTCTGGAAAATAAGGAATATATACATATATGTATACACACACATATATATCTTTTTCAGAAATCTGTGCTAACAAAGCGTATTCCTGCTTTGTGACTGACTGCCCTGGAGCAGCTTTCTTGCTTGGATTTCCTTCAGTGTGAACACTGCTAATCCCATCTCTTGCGACACTTGCCGCCTCTTGCCTGTTGACACACTTTTCCAGTTTTCCCCCTCCCTCCCCAGCTGCGTGCCCAGTCCTTCTCGTGCACCTCACTCACTTGAGCTGCTGGCCTCGTCCCCCTTATCTTCGTATTGTGCATCGACAGATAGACCACAGACTCTCAAGTATTCTATGCTTTGGTTTGAGCTGACAGCTCCCAAGTCTCCAGGATGGTCATATCATCCAGAAACACAATAGACATAATATGTGGTTTATTGACCTTTGAAGATGAAACAGTATACCTATTTCTAGACTTCATGTATACCCTACCTATTTCAATATGAGACATTCATGTTTGTGGAACCTAATAGGAATCTCTCTTCAAGGTGCTTCAAATTCATTATCTCCTGAACATTTGTCTTCTTTGGGGGAGCTCTTCTTTCCATGTTGCCTCAGTAACAAAAATACTGTCCTCCCTAAATGCCAGTCTTGAAAGCTGATCGATATAAAGAAAGGGAGCAAAGATGTCTAACTTCTGGCCAATCAATAAGTCTTGCCAAGCAGGATTTATCTTATGAGTATCCAGCATGTGTGTCAGACTATGCTGCTTTTGTTCAGGCCAGTGTCTTATCTCACCTCAACTAGTAAGGCTGCCTCCTAATTGATCTCCCTGCCTCCAGTCTCTCTCCCTTACTTCCCATTTCTGTCTCCTTTTTGAGGCTAGAGGGAGTTTCTAAACTTTCAATAAAGTTTTGGTTCTCACATGCTAAATACTAGCCAGTGGCTTAGCACTGTCCTCATGATGATCTGCTCCGCACAGGATAGCTTTCAAACGTTCTGTCCCTAGATACCAGTTTACCGGTGTGGCACCCTATGCTCTCACTCAGGGGCTGACAAACTGGCCTTCAGACTGGCTGCCTGTTTTTACACATGAAATTTTACTGGAACATAGCCATGGCCATTTGTTGAGGCACTGCCTCTGGTTGTGACCTGGACCTTTTCAGCCCATAGAACGTGAATCACTCACTTTCCTACCCTTTAAGATGCAGTCTACCAACCTCTGCTTTAAAGTCCAGCCACACTAAACTTTTCATAGTTCCTAAATGCGTTTTATCCTCCTTACGTTAATCTTCTATTCTGGATCGAACACACCCACTACCAGTCCTTTCCAGACTCCAACTTCACAGCTCCTCCACCTGGGAACTTCTCTCCTGTCTTCTCTGGATTAGACATCCTTGCTGACTGCCCCACAGAGTCCTATATTTCCCGTACTAGAGCCCTGGCCACATTTCATTTTACTTACTTTCCCCAACCGAGACATGATGGCATCTCTTTGGCTTACCATTCAATATTCAATATCACATCTGCTGCCTGGCACACAGTAGTGGCTTCGTAAAGATTTGGTGACTGGAGAATCTATAAATATATGAAAAGTATTTTTAAAATCATGTTAATAATGCATGCAATCTTATAAGCAATTTTTTGCTACAAGTAACTTTGAACAACTGCTAAGACTAGTTGGAGATGGAAAGCAGAACATTACTATATAGCACAGAGGTGAAATGGCATTGAGATACGAGTGTGCTCTGTTGATGAGACTCTCCCTCCATCTCAGATCTGTGATTTTCTCTGGCTAGCTTCTTGACTCATTCCTCTTAATTTTTAAATAGCAGACCATGCAGATTGGCTTTTTCAACTTCACCCTTAAACAAGGTAGAAAGCATGGTAAATGTCCAAGTACTCCCAGAGAGGATGAATATAGCTCCCAATCCCACTTTGTAGGCAATGGATTTTGTTTAGTTCAGCAAAGATTAGCATATGGACCATTACTGCAGCCTTAGGTATGTTCAGCATCATGGCTGGAAGAGTAGAATTTGCCTGTATATTTAGGGAAAGAGTAAATACCAGAGAAAGAAAGACACATTGTAACTTGTAGGATAAATCAATGAATGTCTCCCTCAGTTAACATATTAAGCCTTTTACATGCTATGATTACATTTACCCCTCAGAAGAATATAATAAATTAGTACTATTATCCTATTTCACAGATTAAGAAACAGTTTTAGAGGTGGTAAATAATATGGGATTTGAATCCATTTCCTTGCTACTCTAAGGTATAAATATATACACTGAATATGTAAATACTTAGGGAATTTCAAAAAGAACATCCAGTACAGCTGAGCAAATATTTTTGTAGGGAACATTTCCTGGGAAAGTGGGCATTGAATGTATATTCAAAGATTTGTGGAAAATAAACTGATAAAAATAAAGAAAAAAAAATGGTGAGGAAAGACAAGACATATATGTTACCCAGGATATCAGGCATATGTTTTTGTCACTGTCATTAATGGGGAACAGTGAAGCAAATTAGAACAACACTATCAGAGTCTGTTTCCCAGATATTCATTGTCATGGCTGTTACTCAGATTTCCTGCATCTTAGTTTCTTTACTAGCAAAATAGTGCTAACAATTATACCTGTCTATATATAGTTTTTATAAGCTTTAAATGAGATAATACCACATGTAATATATACTTGTAAGTATATTACTTAAGTAATATATACTTAATATAGTTCTTGGTAAGAGATGAGCTCTAAATAAATATTAGTTATTATTTATGGTTCTAGTAGGGGTAGGAGGAGGAGGGAGTGCTATTTAACAAAGAATGTTAAAAAGCAGATATTTTAAAATAAAGGCAAAAGCTTGCAAATTTTAGAGGTAGACCATTTCTGTTAATTCCTAAATAATTATTCTATTTGATCCTGATTAGTACTCAGTTTTAACATTTCCTTCCATCTTAAGACTACTGGAAAGGAAAGCATTGAGAATACAGATGTATGTAGCATTATTCCTCCCTTTATGAGAATTACTGTCAGAGGGATAAAGCATGAATTAATTTTTCTATCTTTCTGGGATAATCAGAAATAAGAAAGCACTTCAAAGATATGTTGGAATGAGAAAGAAAGAAAAGTATGTGATCCCCAGTAGTTCAAGACTAATTTGTGATGTATGACCTTTGTAAGTGAAATAGAATGAGAACAAGCAGTATTTTAGAAATAATTTGGCAAATTTCTAATACCAAAGATCTTTTAGTTTCAAAGTAATTTAAGTTACAAATTTCATTTGGTCAGAAACACAAAGTGAGCAAATGAGATTATATAGCTTTCAGATCCTGAAGGTATTTTTAGGAAATGGAAATGGGTCAAAACCTATCCAGAGGTTTCTCCATCTTGCTACCTAACCTTTTTTAGAAGGAAAAAAAAAAAATCCTCAGAAAAATAATGATCCAAAGCGAGTAAACCCGGTCTCTTATAGAAAAACAGAGCATCATAGAACGTTTACCAGCAAGTTTTCCAGCGCATCCTAAGGGGAAGTCAGCAACTGTGGTAACCACAGCATGTTTCCTGTCACAGACTTGCCTGGGGTGGTTCCTCTGGAACAAGAAGTGGTGATTATCTTGAATTTTCAAGCTCCCAGCCATGTGCTAAACAGTCATCAGGGTAACAGGCAACTGATGTTGCTGCTGTCTATGTAGCCACACATTCACACCTCGGATATTTAAGTCAGGCTATTGCTGCTTATTGCCTACTGCATGGTGGGTGACTTTCTATTGTCCGGGATCATTCTTATTACTGGACAACTCATTCTTCTGACCCAGTCAACACTTTGTTTTCTCACATTTCTGTTGTTTAATTTTTTTTTTTTTTTTACTTCTGCTCCTATCCTAATTCAGCTTCTCTCCTTAATAACAAGCTCCAACACTTTCACTGCTTTGCCTTTAAAATACATCAACAAGTCAATATCTTGAGACTAGTTCAAAATTGGGTATAACCCAGCCAGTGAGGATAAAAACAAAAGCAAAACATTATGACATTGTCTAAATTAATTGCTCAGAACAGCCTTCTGTTGATAGAGGTCGAACCTGCTTTTGGTTTGAAGCTTTGTGGGTATAAAAGCTCATGAAGTAAAAGTTTAAAGCACATTGTATACGGTGTTAAAACACTTAATTTGGGATCCAAAGACTTGCTTCACCTCCGGGCTTGACCATTTGCCAGTTATGCGCCTTTGGATAAATCTTTACATCTTTGAATCTCAGTTTCCTCACCATTAAAGTATTAATCTCCTGGTAAAGTTATTTTTAGAATTAAATGAGCAAAGATAATGTTAGAAATGCCTTTTAAATAATAACATGGAACTTTAAATGATTTTATTGATAATTATTTAGTCTTTCTACAATATTGTACTTAATTAACTTCTACAATCTTGCCATCAGCTTCTATTTCTGTGTGACGCTACTTCAATATATTGGCCTTTTGACTTGCAGGCTAGTGTTATTTTCCAAAAAAGCATAACATTGTGGGAAGAAGTCGATTTTATCTCTGTCAAAAACTGAGTATTAATTATGAAAACTTTTTAAACCTTGCCTCCAAACTAAGATTTTCAGTGAGCCAAGAAGTGATGACATTCTGTTGCTCTCTGCTCCCTGAGGCTTTGTGTTTTAGATCATGGGCTTGCATCTGAAAATTTTTACTTTTTAATTGCGTTTTTGTCTTGAATATTTGATTGTTTGGTCTGTTAGTTGTATTAACCTAGTTATTATGATTGCAGTCTTCTTATATTTATGGGACCTTACATTTATTCTGAATTTTCAAAGCACTTGGGACAACAGTTTTCAAAGTTTGAAAACTTTGAAAAGTTTGAAAAGTATGAAAAGCCCCATGCTTTCCAAGTACTCTTTCCAAGGATTCACAAGGACAAAGCTGTTTTCCTGACAGTGTTAAATGGCCTTTGTCTTTTTCATCATATTGATATTTTCAGTGCTGTGACAGTACGAAAGCAATGGTGAGCTGTTAGCACAGTGGGAACCAAGGCAGGTGTACCAAAGCGTATGGTAGTCACTTGGTCTTCAATGCAAGACACTCACATTGGGGAAAAAGCCAGTGTCACTCTAAAATATCCTTGAGCATGTGTCTTTTAATACTCTGAATAAAGAAAATGGAAATGTACTATATACTAGAGTAACTTGGCTGTCTCCAAACAAAAAAAGAAAGAAAGAAAAGTACTTATGTGATTGTTTGAATTGAGAGCTAAAATTGGAGCGTCTTGATTGTTTGTTTCATAAAATGTTTTATTAGAAAGAAGGAATGACAGATGAAGTATGGTTATTCAGACTTGGGATGGCAGGCATTTTCTCAAAAATCCTTTTACTATGAAGAATACAACTGAAAGTAATTGTTCCCAATGACAAAATCTGAACTTTAAAACAGAAGTTAGAATTTTAGGAAAGATATATTTATTACTATAAGCAGGACTGCTTTGCAGTAATTATAGACTTATCTAATGAGATCAGGGATATAATTTATGAATGTGAATTTTCATTATAGTATAATGAAATGTGTCATTACTTGAAAGATCTAAATTATTCACATTTTCCAAATAACCAATTTATGATGTGAGAAAATCATGGGTGGGTGAAAGAGGCACTCAAAATGTAAGATGGTGCATTGAATTTTAATATAACAAGGTAGAGAAGTTCCTTGGTATTGTTTCAGATTCTGTATCAACATTACAAAGCAAGAAATTACAAATAATCAAGTTTTAGTGTTATTTTAAAGCATAGTGACAGTTATCTGAGAAGACAAAATAATTCTCTCTCTTCCAACTGATTATCTATATGAGGACTGATGTTTTTCATGTGCCAAAACAATCTTGCAGTCAATTGAATGCAAAGGCATGTTTGTCTTCTATTAAGTCAGGAGTTACAGAAATTTGCAAATAAGCACATCAATGACACTTGTTTTTACTATTTTCTGAAAATTCAGTAATTTCTCATAAAAGTGCTATCATGTGATGGGTTTATTGAGATATTTAATAAATAAATGCTTTTTAATTTCTTGATATTAATTTTTAAATTTCTTGATATTAACTTCTAAATGTAAATTACTAACCTACAACATTCAATAATAGCTCAATCAGTAAAGAATCTGTCTGCAGTACAGGAAACCTGGATTCGATTCTTGGGGCGGGAAGATCCCCTGGAGAAGGAAGAGGCAGCCCACTCCAGTATTCTTGACTGGAGAATCCCATGGACAGACGAGCCTGGAGGGCTGCAGTCCCTGGTGTCACAAGAGTCAGACTGGCTTAGTGACTTAACCACCAAACCCACAGGAATAACAGAAGCTAATTTTTATTGAGCACCTTTTGGTCCAGAGGTCAAAAGCTTAATATATATTGTCTATAATCTTTAGCACTTAATGAAAAAATAATGTTCTATTATAGAGATGAGAAGATGGAGATAACAGTTCAACAGCTTACAAAATCATGCACTACTAAAAAAATAAAATTAAAAATAAATTGTTTCCACGACCTATGATTGCTATGAACATTTTTTTTAAGTTTTGATTTTAACACCTAATATCCTAAAATATGTTTTTCAGAGATTACTGCAATGACCTTAAAATATCAGATAATAACACCGAATTTCTTTTAAATTTTAATGAGTTTATTGATAGAAAAACTCCAAACAACCCATCATGTAAGTATGCAATCATTGTTTCACTGTGTTTATATTCAAAGTGGTCAAATCTTGGTTCAGTTCAGTTTGTTGCTATGCTGGTTTATTTATTTACTTTTTGAATTTTTAATGGTAAAATTAAATAATTTAACTCAATTTTTTACATATATTAAAGAAATTTCATTCTGTTATTAAGTAAACTTTAATTTTCAAAGCCAGGTATTAAATACTTGCAAATGGTTAGCTGTAAATAAGATAGGCTTACCTTTACTCCTCTCAAATTTGAGAAGTTTAATTTGGAATGATCTTTTGAAGGTTTTTTCATTGCATTGTTCTTGGTATGTAGAGGGAAACACAACAGAATTTTATCAAGTGATTTATATCCTCCAATTCATACAATGAGTTTCAATATGGATAGGATAAGCACAAACCTAAATAAAGATATAACACCTAATCATTTTCTCTCTTCCTGATATTCTATTTTTATCACAGTAACTTAAAAAGTATGGATCTGTAATTCTCCAATTTTATGAAGTAAATCAAGTTGGAATAGATAAATTTTACTAGTTTTTAACCATTTTGTCTTTTAGATAAATTTCCATCCTTTTACTATGAAACCTCATAGAGATTTATGCATTCTTGGCCCTTAAAACATTTCCAAATCTTAACTAGTCTTTTTTTCCTAAAAATTCCCTCCTTTTCATTCATTTTTCCCCTCTTTCTCCTTTCTCTCCCTTTCTTCCATCTCTTTTTTCTTTTTAAAATTATTTTTCCATCTATCAGGAAGGTTTAAACAAAGTATGGAATATTACTTCTTACATTTATCTCATAAGAAGAAATAACTACTCAGCACCTGTAACATGAGTTAGCCAGTTGCCTTAAAGAGCCACTCTGGAAACCTATCATGGGTGGATGAAGTCTGCATTGATCATGCCTGAACATAACTGATTTCAAAACTTTCTGCTAAGTGTGAGCTCACTAAGCTGAGCCTTTCCAATGTTATTATTTATTTCCTATTCGAAACTAATAGGCATTTCCAAGAGAGAACTAAAATAATAAGATTATTGAAATCCCTTTATAGGGTATCTCTCATCCCAGAGAAGTATAAATGTTTATACAAAATCCTTTTAGTAAAATAGCAATTTATGTTCTTCAATCTCTTCCTTTTTCCTGTCTCCCCTATAATTCTGTGGAAAATGTTTGAGATAATTATGTAATAATATAAAGAATTGAGAACTTACTGGATTTTTTATCATAAAAAAGAGCTAATAGCTAATGAAACAATCTGTATTTTCCTCTGACAGTGTTTTTGTAGGTTTTTCTCAATCATACTTTACCTCATTTATCAATAATCTGTTAAACCATCTCTAAAAGTAGGTATTAGTGATTGAAATGTAACTGACCTAAATGTTTTTTTAAGGGGGTACAGTCATGTTTAATTTTGCTTTAAGACACACTTAATCCATTAGTAAAATTACAATTCTCAACTTTAATTCACTAACTTACCTAAATGTATATGGTGTAGAGCAGTTGTTTTTTTCATATTCTCCTTTATTTTTGGATTAAGTTAAAAAGGAAAGATAGTGTATATGCATATAATGGTAAAGCTTAATACTAATCTCTATTGTGTGTAATCAGCTGCAGGAGACAGATTTCAAGATCCATTTTTAGGCTTAGAACATAATGAAAATATTAAAGAAATTATGAAATTACTTGCAACATTGACATATATATATATATATATATATATATATATATATACTCCTTTGTTTACCATAAAGTATTTAATAATTAAAAGGATTCAAGAATTAAAATATTCACTTTCCAAATGGATTATTTTTATAGTAATTATTTCTTTTTTTTAGTAATTATTTCTAAAATAATGTAATAGAAAACTTCCTAGAGTGAATTGAAATGAAGTCTAACGTGTGCATTAAGTTGATCCTATAATCTTTAGTGTAAGATATATTGAGTTAAAATAATTAAAAGGAACTAAAATGTTTTCTAGCCTATCCATCCCCCAGCTCTTGTAGTAATACAATATTAAGTAAGACCATATATTCCTTATGTGAATAAAATGAAATCTTATCATAGGTGTGAAGCTTCAGAGGGTACTTCTAGGTTATTTCAGAGCTTTATTTATGGGTTTAGAGCAGAGGACCCAAAAAAAGGGAAGACAACATCTTTTGTTAAGAATGTGTATGAATTGCCCCTTGGTCCTCGTTATCTCTTCCCACTACTACCTTTGTTTGAACTTGGGCTGATATGCTTTTCAGTTAATGTCAGAAATGACATCCTGAAGCGCATACTCTTTCATCAATACCAGTAGATTTCAAAAGCCAATCTTGGAGTAGTGCTGGCCTGTGATGTGTTCTGTTCCTTGGCCAGAAAGCAAACTATATTATACGGTTTTATAATTCTATGTAAACTTGTCTATGAAATTATGATGCTTTGAAATCCCTATCTTTTTGATAACATTTAGAAAATAACTTGCCTCATTTAGAATTGGCTTTTCCACTTCTAATTATGTCCATATCCTGAAAACTGGGAGGAAGAAGAACACACATAAAAATGCAGATAATTAATAAGGGTACATTTTTAAATTCATAGAAATATTATCCACTCTAAATTGCTTTGGAAATTTAAAAGAATCCATTTGTATTGTTTCATTATTATCCTAATTAAACTATGTGCATATAATTAAACTTCTCCTTTTTCTGTGTTAGGCAACACAGACTTGATTAATAGAGTCTTGCTGGATGCAGGCTTTACAAATGAACTTGTCCAAAATTACTGGAGTAAGCAGAAAAACATGTAAGTATCTGTTCTTATTAATAAAAAGATATATATTCTGTATTTCAGTATAGCAACTCTAGGAAATTTGGGGGAAATTGGCCTCATAAATTTAAAGTTTATTATCTTTAATAACAATTTCTCAAGAAAACCATTTTGCAGTTGTTGAATTTTTAGTATTGGGTGTGTGTCAGGACTAACATCAGCCATTACTCAGCTTTACGCATTTACACACCTCACTGTGAATAACCAAATTAAACTGGTGTGCTTTCATGTGACTCAGTGTCTGAGGTAAAATAGGATCTCTAGTGAATGTTCAGTTAGCTTTCTAATAGCACTGCCCTACACCCAGTCAAGGAATTGAGGAATCTGATGATCGTTCTGTTCCAGTCTCTTCTCCACTCCATTTCTAATCAACCACCAAATGATAAATATTTTTTTCTAAAAAAGTTTTCCTCTCTTCTTCATTCTCAAGGTTCTAATGTTTTTCCATTTCTAAGAAATCACAGCAGGTGATTTTTCTGCCTTTAGTGCTTCTGATTTCTCTGCCCACAGCCCCTCCCCGTCTATTCTCCATGTAACACAGACTTGCCAGAGTCTCTCTTTTAAAACTGAGTCCTAATTTCAGGATAAAGGTGAAGCAGGCTCTCCAGCATGGATTTCAGGATCATACATGAGCTGACCATTCTTCAGAAGCTTATACTTGGGGTTTTACTTCCTATTGTTTCTCAGCTCATGCCTTACGCTTTTGTGCACCAAACGCTACCACTCTCCACTAGCTTCCCCTCATATGTACTCATTGCTTTACATGTGGTGTCTTCTCTGTTAAGTCCCCTTCTGTCTTCAAAATGCAACTATATCATTGTTTCTTATGAAATGTCTTCCTCAAAGATCCTCTCTTTAACCGTTTCTTAGATATTTTAGCCTGTTAAACTGTAGTGTGCATCTATTGATATATTTGTCTTGGCTTGCTTTGTCTTAGGAACCCATTTTATTTCTCTTTGTACCACCAACATCTAAATATCGTACAAAGACTCAGTTGAATGAAACTTTCCTTCTTCTGTCTTCTGTTTCAGCAAGGGAGTGAAAGCACGATTTGTTGTGACTGATGGTGGGATTACCAGAGTTTATCCGAAAGAGTAAGTTCAATTAACATCTGTAAAAGTTAGTACATTACAGAGGACTACTCAAAGGATCTGTGCATTACTGTGTTAGGAAACTATTCTTCAGAGAAACGGATCACTATTAAATTAGAGTTTATTTAAAGTACTTGATTACTTAAAAACTCCGTTCTTGAAAAACATGCTATGATTCTTCAATTGTATTTTTCCTTGTCACCTATATTACACCATTTAAGTTTTAAAAGAGATTTTTCTCTTTGTAGACATAGCTAACCTAGTTAAATGAACATAATGTTATTATGAATATGACTATTGGCAATATTTGCATAGCACTTCATTATTTTCACTCATGTATGGATTTTTATCTGTGTTTATCTTCAGAAGAGTCCATAAAGTGAGCTCTGTAGGTTTTTTAATACTAATTGATTTACTAACTGACTTGTCCATAATTACTTGGCTAGTAAATGTCAGAGTAAAACTTGAAGTCAGCCTTTTCTGCTCCTTAATTCAACTCTGTGCTGATCTATTGCTTAGTAATGAATGTCATTTACACCATCAATTACCACTAACTTCCTTACCCGTACCAGAGATGCAGACATATCTGTAAAGTTCAGTGATGTCCACAAATGGAAAAGTAAGTTATCAAATAGATTAAAGAATAAAAATGATGAGCTACTTCCTCCTTAGGGCTGGAGAAAATTGGCAAGAAAACCCAGAAACATATGAGGACAGCTTCTATAAAAGAAGTCTAGATAACGATAACTATGTTTTCACTGCTCCCTACTTTAACAGTAAGTACTACTTTACAATTCATTCATCTCAATTCCCCTTTTTAAATAAATTATTGCTACTACCTGCTTTCCCCCCAAACAATATATTTTATGATAGTTGCTCGAACAGTCATTATTAATTATATACCATATGCATGACACTGGAAAGACTGAAGTATCCTTTTATTTGAGGAAGTAAAATGCATCTACAGGAAATCAGCCAACCAGTAATGTGAATACAGCATATCTACAGACATGCATGGTACAGTGAAACATGTAGATAATCCCTAATTTCACGAATTGCAAATATAGTTTACTCTGCTTTAATCAGTATTAGTTGCATAATATTTGTACAAATAATTACTAATCTATATTTTAAAAATATTCTGTTGGGTTCTTTCCCTAAAGCTTTCTATTTTAATCCTCAGCCTTTTTAGAGGGGCTTATTACCATCATTTTAAAATATTTATTTATTTTTAATTGATTGATGATTGCTTTACTATTACCATCATTTTTACAAATGGGGAAACTGAAGTTCAGGGAATTTCAGTTTTTTCCAGTTCTTTCAGCAGCCTCCTCAATATTTTAGCAGGTATAAACCAGAGATTTGGTGTGCATCCTTTAACTTGTGAGAGTGATGCAGCCAAGCTAAATAAGTTCCATCCCAAAGTCAATTAATGCAACCAATTCATGGACACTCCAATTAGCCTGGTATAAAAAGGAAGAAAAAGAGGAGACCACCCATTCCTTGATAATATATCTATGTTAGAATATTTAAGCAAAATACTGTTTTCCTGTATATATTAAAAGAAATGTAATATTATTTGATTTATCTAGAGCAGTTTGTTTTCCTTTTTTTTTTCTTTTAGAAAGTGGACCTGGTGCTTATGAATCAGGCATTATGGTAAGCAAAGCTGTAGAAATTTACATCCAAGGAAAGCTTCTTAAACCTGCAGGTAAGCATATATACTGTCCACATACACAGGACTGAAATTGAATGTGACCTACTGTTTCTAATATCAACTGGCAGTGCTTATCTGGAAGGCTATTAGTACGCTTCAGCCAAAATACAGTTAAAGACATGTGAGTTTGAAAAATAAAATGAGACACAGTTACCTGTGAGATTGGGGATAAAATTAAATTGATACTATAAAGAGTTGACAAATTTTTCAAAGAAGTGTATATGTTTATACACTGTTGACACAAATTTATGGAGTCAATTTTATACTATATATCAAATTCTAAATGTTTGACTGATGTAGCAATCTCACACTAGAAATCTAACCTATAAAGTATTTCAAATATACAAAAGTTGAGGGAATTCCCTGGCAGTCCATTGGTTAGGACTGCATGCTTCCACTGTACAGGGCACGGGTCTGACCCCTGCTTGGGAAACTAAGGTCTCACATGCCAGGTAGCAGAGTAGATATCGCCAAGGATGTGAATGTCTATAATATTTTAATCATAAAAAGTTGTTTCCATCATTGAGAAAGATAAATTATGTCTTATCTATATTATATCTGTTAAAAAGTAGGGATTGTTTTTAAAAGCTTAGAATAAAGAATATGAAATTTTTGGTAAACTAAGTCAAGCAAATGCAAAAGTTCTTAAAACTTAGCATCAGTGGGAGTTAGAAGTGGGCTAGAGTAAACAGATAAATAAAAATTAAGGAAAAAAAGTATCATGTAAATCAGTGTTGTTAGAATTCTATAAAGGGTTTAGAGAGGCAGATTGAGAAAGCAAATAAATCCCGTTCTGCTCCTGAGGGCAGTTTTAGCCCTCAGTGGTTCAGCTACATAGATTCACTCTCACTCATGCAGTGACTAACTCATCTGCTCCTTCCTCCATTCACGCGGTTGCTTATTTACTCACCCAGTCTTACTCTTTCAGTCTCTCATTCACGTGCCCTTTTCTACCCACTCACCTACCTACTCATCCGCTCATTTATCCACACTTTAGCAAACATTTCTTCAGCAACTACTGCATGCACTGGTTAGGTTAGGGAAGCCCCTTCAAGCTCCCCCTTCAAATGACTTCATTTTTATAAATCTATTCCTGACACTATCAATTTTTTAAGTTTATTGTATTAATTGGCAAGGTGTAGAAAATAAACTATGAATATGAAGAAGTTTATGTAATAGTTTAAGAGCTATTAATATTACTTCTTAATGAAAACCTCAAGGAATATATCTCTAATTTTAACATTATATTCAATTTAATGCTATTTTATAAATTACCTAAATTATCATATAGCAAAATATATATCTAGCTAATTAGATGTATAACCTTTTACATCAATTTGAATCAGCATTTCTCAGTGTATCTGCAATTAAATGGATATTCTTTTTCTTTTTTTTAAAGAACCTTACATTTGCCTCCTTAGGAATTTTCAAATGTGAGAGGAAAGATAGGTGACAATTATGGCTACATTTCTTAAAAACTTTGTGTTAATTTTTCTTTACATGGTTTTTCAGTTGTTGGAATTAAAATTGATGTAAATTCCTGGATAGAGAATTTCACCAAAACATCAATCAGGGATCCGGTAAGATATTTTTTTTTTAATTCCTATGCTACATTTATTAGTCTCAAAAAATCAAATACAGTGGCAAAATCAACTTTTAATACTACTACATTGAAGCATAATTATGAATTCCTATTTTTTTCAGAGATTTTTTTTGTTTAGTCAACCAATAATAAAAGTATTATCAATGTAAGAATTTAAAATGCCCATTAAATATTTGTTGATATTCTCTAATTTATAAAGATAAAACTAATGATTAGACTATCATTTAATATTTTATACTAAATTATTATAATATGGTAATAATGAAAATGATATAATTAAAATCATTATTAAGAAAATGTGAGGTGATAATTGTACTTTCTGTCTTTCAGTGTGCTGGTCCAGTTTGTGACTGTAAAAGAAACAGTGATGTAAGAAAACTCTTTAAAATGGAATTTTTAAATACAACTTTTTGTGTTACTCTTTCTAAGACTAATGGTAAAAAAAATGCAGGAAGTTTTCATCAGATACCAAAATAATATTGTATGGAATTGTGAACTTATTCACTGCTAAGAATTTGAATTATATGCTTCTAATTCCTAAACTTAAACTTTAGAAGCATTTAAAAATATTCATTCAAAAGCCATATCAATATGAACTATATTCTCTTTGGACCCACTTGTGTTAGATTCTTTTGCACATATTTATTTCGGCTTTGTTTCTGACCATGGTTTCTAACTGAAGCATACTTATTATCCATGCAGTCTTTTCTCATCTTTTGCATTTTATCTGAATATTTTTGTGCTGTATTTATAGTGGTGAGAAAGTTTCTTTTAACTGAACCTTAGATTATAAAGAAGTTTTACTTGCCTGGATTGGATTCTATTACTTGCATTTTTGTTTGAGAAATTGAAAAAGCTAATACAAACCTTTTGTTTCCAGTTTAAGATGTTGTAAGAATGAAACTAGATAAGTTATGCCTATACTCAATAAGAAGGATGAATTCCCCTATTTTCTTTGAGTCCTCATATGTATGTCTGTATGTTTCCAAGGGAAGTAGGAGTTTCGTATCGTTTTATCACTCCTAAATCTTGAGAAGCCATAAGCCAGTAATTTTAATTATTATTGTAACATTCATTTTACATAGACTATGTATCAGCTGTTTTTAGAGCAAAGGTTTTAGCAAGCTTCTTCCATATTAAGAAAACAGAATGCATTATGTCCTGAACTCTGAAAACAATGCTTTTAATTGTAATTTCATACAGTAAAACTATTAAATTGATCCATGTATTTAAGCATAATTTAAACTGGGAACATTTTAGGATATATGATCATTTTTCCTTAAAGGCATTTTTTTCTCTTGATTCTCTCTTTTACATCCCAGAGTACTCAAATATTTTTAATATAAAACAATTATAAATAACCTCATGGTGCTGCTTTTACTTTTTAAGTCTGTGATGGATAGTACCCCAAATGGATTTTTTAAAATGTCTTTCTTGTCAAAATCTTAAGTATGTGTTTAAATAATAATAAAATAATTATATATATAATTACATATATATATATAATAAAATAATTATATAATTAAATATTTGATTTATCTAGTTTCCTGGTTTATTAAGATGACCACAGAGTGACAAAAGGATTTTTTCTGGTTTGTTCTTATGTATTGTTCAGACTGAGTTGACAATTTTAATGGCTGGATGGTGGTGGAATTTCAAGCCCTGATTGTTTGATAGCAATCTATGCATACCCTTATTTCATCAGAATCTCCTGAGCACATACCTTCAAGATAAGATATAGTTATTTAAGCTTTTCTCCCATTTTTATTGTTATAATCATCTACATAAAGTGGAGTCATAATGTAACCTAACCTTCCTTAAAAATGTATTAACTGCTATTTTTATTTTGATAGGTAATGGATTGTGTTATTCTAGATGATGGTGGGTTCCTTTTGATGGCAAATCATGATGATTATACTAACCAGGTATGTACCTAAAGTGGGAAGGGGTAGAGTTTCCAAAGTGTGTTTCCCTGATCAACATTATGAAACTCCTCCATACCACTATAAAAATTGATAACCAAAGTGTTTAATGTAATATAAACCATAAAAAAAATGCATCCTAAAAATAGTTTTCTTGTTAGTTATTAGTCAGTTTTACTTTCTGGTACTGTTTCTGTTAAAACTTATGTGCTAAAGATTTTAATATGATATGAACTTTTTTATTTTTGATCTCTCAGGAATTTAGAACATTTTCACATATTAGTCTGTTGATAATATGAGTCTTAGTACAAACTGGTTTGAAACAGATGAAGATTCTAACACCAAATTTGCCAATTGTCAATGTAGGCTCTTTGGTTCATTTCAAACAAAGTAGAAATAATTGCCAAATAATTCCACTTCTGAATTGATATATCTGGCTTCTCTTTAAAAAACAAACAAAAAAATCTCTCAGTCCTGGACTGTTTTCCTAAATGACATTATTTATGGGTTGGAATTGATGAGTTCGAGGTTGTCCCTATGGATGGGACTTAATCCAGTTCATCACAGTCCCCACAAGTTTCTTTTTCTAATTTCACCATTTATCTCATTTGATTGTGGCTTAGTGCACAGTAAACTGTCCATTTCTTACACAGATAGCATTGGGAGCCATTCAGTAATGAGAACACCTAATCTCATGGGAGTTCTTTCAAAGTGTCATATACTCATTTATTACTTGCTTTTGTTTTTAAGCTCCTCAGTGGTTTTAGTTCAGTTTCTTTGTATGATTTCTTTTCTTTGTACTGATTCAAGTGTTAATAAAGTTTCAAATGTAAGCCAAATGTTAATTATTTTTTTCTGTACCAGATTGGAAGATTTTTTGGAGAGATTGATCCAAGTTTGATGAGACACTTGGTTAATATATCAGTTTATGCTTATAACAAGTCTTATGATTATCAGTCGGTGTGTGAGCCAGGAGCGGCACCAAAGCAAGGAGCAGGGCATCGCTCAGCATACGTGGTCAGTAATATCCACTCACCTTCCCATTGTGTCAGAGGGACACTCTTGGTGTTCACTAGCGTAACACTTTCCTACCCTGTTTTATAGCCGTCAATAGCCGACGTTTTACACATTGGCTGGTGGGCTACTGCTGCTGCTTGGTAAGTCCAAATGTTAGCTTTCTTGGTAATGAGAAAAAAGGGTTGTGAAAGAGGAAAGAATTTGATGAAAAGACAGACATCTAAATAACTATTATGGGAACTACATTATTTCCTACAGCACATATTGTTAACAGTCATAAATATTTTTTTCTTAAATGATCAGTGTAAAACCATTACAATTATTTAGCTTTTTGTATGAAAATAGCTTATGCAAACTTCAGCCTCTTCAGGGGATTCTTTTATCTTTGAATCTGTTGAAATTCTTTTCATTTATATTTTGTGTTTACATTGTACTCAGTCCTTAAATTTTAGGCCTCACATTGATCTACAAAAAGTGACTAGTTATTGTCTTAAATACCCACGTTAAATGTCTTCATCCATCAGATTCATGACATGATGACTCCTTTTTCTACTTCCTCACTTTTCGTACAAAGGCTGGCCTCATTTTAGAGGCATTGTATTCCTGAAATGGATCTAAATCTTTCTTTTCACCGGTTCTACCCTTCCTCCCACTTTCCCCTCTATCCATATCCTGCCACCAATGAAAAGAAGACATTTAAACTGCTTATTGAGGCACTGTGGAAAGTCTGGAAGATCAAATTTGTCATTGTTTGGGTCTGGTCAGTCACGTAATTAATCCCCCTGTTGTGTCTGGGTCCATTCCATCCTTCCTCCCTCTTTCTCTCTTGTGGCATTACCCTACTGTACTGTGTAAGTCTTATTCAGTGTAGATTAATACATAATGTTCACTTGGTTTTGAGGCTTTCCCAGCAAAAATTAAATGATTATGCCATTTTATTAAAGTAGCAAAGATTTTAGATTAAAAATCTGATTTTTTCTTAAAAATTATGAAAAATGGTACTTTCCGTTGTAAAAATGCTATTTTAGATAGGCTTTTAAAGGTTTTCTACATCTCATAGTCATCCTGAAATACTTGATTGTTTTTATGCTATTTTCTGGCCAGAAAATCCCCCTTCCTCAACTTCCCCCTTCCCTTCTTCCTGCTTTTGTTTTAACTAAACTCAGTTCCAGATGAGCTTTTACCAGTATTTGGCTCAATTGTCATTTATTGTAAAACTGAAATGTGCCATATGTCCTGGATTTAATAGGTATATTTTATTTCATGAATGCCACATTATGCATTTTATTTTATGCCACGTTAATAGTTAATAAACCCGTAGTACACAGTCATTTTTGTTTGTTTTGTGGTGTTTTTTCCCTACCATACAGCTTCAATATATAAAATAAGGATAAAATCTTGAATGTCAAAACTATGCACTAATATGATGACATTCTCCCTAGTTATCACTTCTCCTCACTCAGATTTATATTAGGTGTCTTCACACATTATGTGTCCCTCACTGGGTCCTGAAGACAACTGACTTCATGACTTCTTTTACAAAAAGAAATTTACAATGTCTTATTTAATTTAAAAAACACTTCTATAAAAATGCCTGCAAATTCTCAGTTTTTCCAGAAAGATGAAAAAAGAAATATGTTTATGTGTACATGCAAAAATACTCTGGTTTTTATGATATAATTTATAAAATAAAACACCTAGCTTTTTATCAATAGTTTTTTGTATTTAAAATTTAGGTCTATTCTACAGCAGCTTCTCTTGAGTTTGACCTTTCCACGACTTCTTGAGGCAGGTATGTAATAGCTCAGATGCTATCATAATAACTTAAAATTTTCTTTTTGGGTGTGCTGAGTTCAAAACTCAGAGAGTGTGTGTGTGTTTGAGAGAGAGAGAGAGAGAGATCGTCCATTTGACATTTTGTAGGTTAAATTCTTTTTGTCACAACTTTCCTAATGCCTTAGAAACATTCCTAGGTCACACTGGTTTCTGTTTTGTAGCTGTCATGTATTCAAATTCATTTATTCTAATGATAGTTATTGGGTACATTTTGGAGCTTCCACTATACCTCATGGAGTAACTAGCCAATTATGGTGCCTGCCCTTATACTGATTGATTTGTTTTGCTCTTTGAGAAATGGAGGCTCTGGGAGATCCCTCATAATAATGGTCTTTGTTTTCCCCACAGTTGAGATGGAAGATGATGACTTTACGGCCTCTCTGTCAAAGCAGAGTTGCATTACTGAACAAACCCAGTATTTTTTCGATAACGATAGTAAATCATTTAGTGGTGTATTAGATTGTGGAAACTGTTCCAGGTAATTCGTTTCTTCAATTCTGGACTAGTCTTGCTTCCCTAAGAACTTGTACTCACTTTTATAATCATTACAGAAAATAACAGATTGTCATTTGAGTATGAGAGATGTGAGTAACCACTATATATGTTGAAAACACCACAGATCTTCAGCCTCTCTGAAGGTTTTTAACATTAATTCTGACTTCGATAAGTTGTAATTCCTTCAACTTATTTTAGCAATTATGTAATCAAGAAAATTATACCCACCTTTAGGCAGAATATAAAGGAAATTGTATTTTGTCTAAAAGAATCCATATTAAAATTTTTCTAATATAGAGATAGTTTCAGAAATTATATTAATTTTGATAAGATTAGAATTATACTTAATAAACACATTAACAGACATATCCTTGGGTAGGAAATTGTTTTAGTTGTAGTATTCACTTATCTTTGATTTGAAACTGAAAAAACAAGAACATATTTTCTAAAGTCAAGGTCAGTGTTAGTCATCACTGTCCATAAAATAGTTTGAAAAATTTTTGGAAGAAATGGAAAATTTCATTTTATTTGTATCGAGAGAAAGAACAAATGGCAGGGTGGAGATTTTTGAAGTTTTGAAAGGAAAGGAAAGGGAAATCTATGTCACAGGATCCCTGAGAACAGGGCAGGAAGGCACAGAGTTGGAATACTTTGTTTTTAGTAACTGAGGACAGCTTATTCTAGAAGAAATGTTAACAGAGAGAAGAGGAAATACGAGGAGGTGAGGTAATCTGAGCAGGTGACAGGGCAGGAACAGTTGGTTGCTAGGGAATTTGGAAAAGAAGTTTATAACAGTTTTTTTTTTTAAGTATTTTCAGGAAGGGGTTAACTGCAGCGAGCACAGATTTTTAATTGATGTGGTCAGTATGATTTTATGACTTACTTTATTAAACCTCCATGTCCTAGGAGGAGGTGGAGGGTATGCAGAGGAGAGGAAAGGGGTGGAGTCAGGCATGTAATCAGAGAAAAGCAGACCATCTTGCTTAAAGATTAGCATATCAGGACATCACTTTCAGAAAATAGAACTGTGGCAAGTTAAGTGGTTTTATCAATTTAGAGTCTTCAGTCTTTCATTAATTGATGTCCAAGAGTAGCAATGTATACTTTAAAACTAAGTTAAACTATAATGTAAAGACCAGTATAATAAGTGGAACCATGATTACTTTCGATTTGCTTTATGCTTGTGTCCCAACTTAAATAGGTTAAGAAAAAAAGAAAACCCCACTTCCTTGAAAAATCAATTACTCTTTAACAAGAGATCTACATTTTTACTGTGAAAGGCAGAAACAGCTTAAGATACGGGGAAAAAAACACTACATGGAATTCAAAGCCCTTAATTCTGTCTAGACCTGTGTTGTCCTAATTCAGCAGTAACCAGCCACAGATGGCAATTTCTGTCATCTAATTATTAGTCATTGCAACTAATTAATATTACAATTTTGTACCTCAGTAACACTAGTCACCATTTCGGGTGCTCAATATAGCATCCTGTGGCAAGTGTTTGTTTACCATATAGGTTAAAGTGGACGACATTTCTGTCTTCACAGAAGGTTTGTCTAATAGCCTGATCTAGACTTCAGCCTGTCATGAGCTTGGGCAAATGCTGAGTCATTTTACACTCCTAGTTTCCTTCACTGTAAAATAAGGCAACTCTGGGACATTTTCAGTGATAAATAACACACTTCCTTAAACATGTAAAATAAAACATTTCTTACAAGTCTAAACAACAGATTGGTACTTATTTTTGCATTGAGGTTTATCGCTTAAGAAACATCTCCTATTGGAATTTTTTAGTATTCATTTGAGAGATAACATGTCCATGTTAATCTTTCTCTTCAAAAATCATTCTCATTCAGTTTTACTGTTTGTGCATGTGATGCTTTGTTTCAAAAGGTCTTATTTTCTTTCTTTTTAATATGTAATAGTCTTTGAAAACTATTTTTTTCTCTAATCTTTTATAATCCTCATTCTACAGAATCTTCCACGTAGAAAAACTTATGAACACCAACTTAATGTTCATAATGGTTGAGAGCAAAGGAACTTGTCCCTGTGACACGCGGTTGCTCATACAAGCAGAGCAGACTTGTATCCTTTCACACTGGGGAGGTTTGGAATGACAATTCCATCTTAAAGCCATGCATTTTTAACCGCATCACATTGTTCGTGCCCAGAAAGAGAAAAATACCACAGAGCGCTGAGATCACCTCACAGAGGCAGCACGGACCCCTCACACAAAATCTCACTTGGATGTCAAGACTGATGATGCTCCACATGCACTCAGAGTAGGCGAGAGGCTTCGTGCTTGCACGGGGAGTCTTTGTGGAGAGAGCCATGCAGATCCCCAAGTAGCCCTGAAAATGGCTGGAGAGCATCAGGGGATGCCCGGTTGGGGTTTGGTGGTGGCTGGGAGGATGCTGGGTTTCTGCCAGGGCTCTCCGCGGCTTGTTGGCCCAAACCGCCACACAGTGCCAGGTGAGGGCATCCTCTGTCTTCCCTGGCAGCCCACCCAGATGTCGGACAGAAGGGGAAAAGGGC